>NW_006263381.1:923286-942953 GCF_000469605.1 Apis dorsata
TCTTTAGACTGGGGCAAAGTATGGCGCAAAGGGTTAATTTGATAATAAATGCAGTCACAGCGTGTTATTATTACGAATCGAAATTTTTAATTCGAATTTGCAGATCGATTACAAATCTTTGGTTAGATTGTGAAGTCTAAACTGAGGAAAATAATTATAAAGGATTAATTTTATAAAAATATATAAATTGTAATAAAATTCGAAATTTTGAATTCGAATTTACAGATCATTTACAAATCTTTGTTTAGACTGGGAAGTTTAAACTGAGGAAGATAATTATAAAGGATTAATTTTATAAAAATATATAAATTGTTATAAAACTCGAAATTTTGAATTCGAATTTACAAATGTTGATCAATTATAAATTGAGGAAGATAATTATAAAGGGTTAATTTTGTAAAAATATATAAATTGTTGTTATAAAATTATAAATTATAAATCAATTATAAATTGAGGAAGATAATTATAAAGGATTAATTTTATAGAAATATATAAATTATTGTTATAAAACTCGAAATTTTAAATTCAAATTTACAGACATTGATCAATTATAAATTGAGGAAGATAATTATAAAGGGTTAATTTTATAAAAATATATAAATTGTTGTTATAAAATTCGAAATTTTGAATTCGAATTTACAGACGATTACAAGCCTACGAAGTTTAAACTGAGAAAAATAATTACAATATAAAGGAGTTGATTTGATAAATATAGTTATACGAAAATTTAAATTCGAATTTACAGACTTTGATCGACTACAAGCCTTTGCACTTGCTTTCTTTCTTATAATTCTAAACTGAGAAGGATAATTATAATTAAAAAAAGATTAATTTTATAAATATATAAAGTTAGTTGATCGTATGTTATGCCAAAATTCGAAATTTGTTGATATAATTGAAAACAATTTGGAATTAGATATTGTTAGATATTTTATATTGGAGGAAATTCTTTCGATTTAATAATTTGAGGTTAGGTTATAATATATTTCGAATAGATTATATAGAATATATTAATGAATTTTGTAAGAATATTGTTACACGGAAAGAAATTTGTTATTAATGTATAGTCTAATTCCAAATTGTTTCTGATTAGTTTGTGTAACCAATACTTTTCGACAAACTAGATGGAGTATCAACTGATTTCGAATTTTAATAATAACATATATGCTGTTTATTATTAAATTTTATACTTTCACTGTAACAATCTCATCAAACCTGCCTAATTAATTTTCTACGGTATGGTTTACACATTTTTTGGTATCTTTCCAACGAGTAACGTAAAATCGACGCTTGCAAAAATAACAAAAGACTCGAAGGACTCGAAATAATAGATTGAACCGTATAAAATTTTTAAAGTGCTAAAGTAATAAAGTAACACGTGTACAGAAATTGCGAATGATCGAAAACGATGGATTGAAATTTAGAAAATAGTAAATCGTAGAATATTATATATCTTTTATAAATTTCTAGGGCCAAAAACAAAGAAACTAGTTTATACAAGGAAGCGAAACAATTATTTTCGAGAAATGGCGGTTAATTTAAAATTTTCATAATTTTCCATATCGACTTGTCGCTGTAAGAAATTTAAATGAGAATTCTAATAGCTCTTTCGGCTCTTCAGCTTCAACTCGGAAATAATTAAACTTACTACTAAAGAAGACGATCGATTTTTTTCTTTTTTTAAATTATACGCCTCGTCAAAGGGAACAACACTTGATATTCAAATTCTTGAAATATATATATATATATATATATATAATTCCACTTTTATCTTATTTTTCAAAGGAACAAATCCATCTTTCCACATATATAAATTCTTACTTCGATTCTATATTAAAATCAAAAATTTTAAATTCAATTGTCCTTGATAAATTAGCTCGGAACTTGAATGAGTCGTCCGAAGTTTATACATGGCCCTTCGTTTGACGAAGAAGAAGAAGAAGAAGAACTCGCGGCGAAAGCCGGCCGCTCGAATTTGTCCACCGGAACAAATTTCTCGTCTGAAAATGAAATTGGAAACGGCGGTTTGCTAAAATTGACTCGGTTACCGAGTTATGCTAATTGACGCGTGCGCGCGACTTTTGCCATCGCATACGTTACACCTCGTAAATTATACTTTAGCAGTTGGATCCAAATGATTAAATAATCCGTTCTCGTTCTACTTGAAATATACGATTATTATTATTATTATTATTATATTAAATTGGAAAATTTTCAATCAAATCACACGATTCGAGTTAATTTGGAAAATACGAATTAAAATGGGGTGGAAATTTATTTGAGGAGAGCGTAGTTTATGGAGAAGCTTCCATTTACGAATCGACTTGATTGAATTGTAAAAATTCGAAAGAAGGATGTGGATTAAGACGGTGTGGAATAATAAATGTTTGGAGAAAGCGTGGTTTGCGGGGAAGCTTCGGTTTAATTCGATCAAATTAGAAGGATAAAAACTCGTGTTAATTATTGTGGAAAAATATGAATTGAAATGGAATCGTGGAATTTTTACAATTCGATTGAATTATAAAATAAATATTCGATAATTATTTTAAGAAACACGAATCACGAGTATTGAAAACAATAATTTATTAAAAGCTTCAAAAATTATTCAAAAATAACCTACGAATTTATAATTGTTCGATTTTTGTTTTAAACGATCTATAAACAATTATAAAAATGAAATCAATCAAGAAAATTACACGGATCTATCTAAAAAAAAAAGAAAAAAAACAAATTAAATAACAAGAATTCAACATCAGAGTGTTTATCCAGCCTCGATCGCTATCCAATGGTCTCTCTATCGTGCATAATCTCGAAAGCGTGCGACGAGATTTATTAGACCGAGCCAAATCAGTCAAACAACCGTGGCACGCCTCGTTGATTTTCAAAGTCTTTCTCTTCAAAATAGAAGCTCCATAAACGACACCGCTTGCCCAACCATTTTAATTCCTATTTTTTTTCCATCTCAGCCTCGCGAGTACGAATCCCCCCTCCCCCCCTCTCCATCCTTGTCGCAAAAAAATTTTCGCAAATTTTTGCCACGATAAATTCGAAATCTTTCATTTTATCACGCAATGAAAATGAATTTCGAGAATCGAGGTAAAAATTAATATGGTTTTTTTATTTTACGCGGGTGAGATTTGAATTTTCGGCGGGAATTTTCGTTCGATCCACGTGACAATACTCTTGAAAAGAGTATCGTTTCTGGATATCATGGCTGAATTATATTTTTGCCACGATAAATTCGAAATCTTCCATTTTATCACGCAATGAAACTGAATTTCGAGAATTGAGATAAAAATTAACATCGTTTTTTTATTTTACGCGGGTCTGAGATTTGAATTTTCGGCGGGAATTTTCGTTCGATCCACGTGACAATACTCTTGAAAAGAGTATCGTTTCTGGATATCATGGCTGAATTATATTTTTGCCACGATAAATTCGAAATCTTCCATTTTATCACGCAATGAAAATGAATTTCGAGAATCGAGGTAAAAATTAATATGGTTTTTTTATTTTACGCGGGTGAGATTTGAATTTTCGGCGGGAATTTTCGTTCGATCCACGTGACAATACTCTTGAAAAGAGTATCCTCTCTTAATATCGTGGCTGTATTAGTAAATTATATTTTCGCCACGATAAATTCGAAATCTTCCATTTTATCACGCAATGAAAATGAATTTCTAGAATTGAGATAAAAATTAACATCGTTTTTTTATTTTACGCGGGTCTGAGATTTGAATTTTCGGCGGGAATTTTCGTTCGATCCATGTGACAATACTCTTAAAAAGAGTGGCTGTATTAGTAAATTATATTTTCGCCACGATAAATTCGAAATCTTCCATTTTATCACGCAATGAAAATGAATTTCTAGAATTGAGATAAAAATTAACATCGTTTTTTTATTTTACGCGGGTCTGAGATTTGAATTTTCGGCGGGAATTTTCGTTCGATCCACGTGACAATACTCTTGAAAAGAGTATCCTCTCTGAATATCGTGGCTGTATTAGTAAATTATATTTTCGCCACGATAAATTCGAAATCTTCCATTTTATCACGCAATGAAAATGAATTTCAAGAATTGAGATAAAAATTAACATCGTTTTTTTATTTTACGCGGGTCTGAGATTTGAATTTTCGGCGGGAATTTTCGTTCGATCCACGTGAAAAGTGAAAGACAATACTCTTGAAAAGAGTATCGTCTCTGGCCGGATATCATGGCCGCGTTAGTGAATTATATTTTCGTGTGCTCCGCCATGCAGAACCTTCCCACGATTCGAAGCACTCGTTGCAGCCGAGACATTCTTTCGACGTTATTCGTTGAACTCGTTAACTGTTACAATATTCATTTGAGAATTATCGAATTATTCGGAAATGGAATAACGTATATAATTATTATCTTAAAAATATAACATTTCTTGCAAGTAATTATAATAATATTTTATTAGAAATATATTACACGCGGAATTACGTAAAAATTTCAAAGATAAAGAAAAATTGGCAATTAAATATATGTGTATGAAATTTTTCGATGTGAAAATCTATGAGATATTGATAATACATACATATACCTGATATCTTAATACACCCATATACGGTGCATGCAGGCTGTTTTCAAGCCTGCTTACGCTTTTAATCGTTCGTGACAAATTGTAAGAGGATATTAGATATCTTCGATGGAGTAATTCTCGAAGGATTAGACACTTGCTCTTAATTCCTAATTTAAAAAACGCGCGCTTTGGATCCAATACATAAATTCTCAAGTCTCCTTCAAATGTCGAAACTTTGTATTGCGCACTCTCCTTTTCGACTTGTAAAAAGAAAAAATAACAATTTGAACTTTAATCAAATAACGAAAGAGAATCGATCAAGCGAGTTTTAATTCCACGACTTTTTTAATCATCGAAAACGCGACTCTTTCAACAGTCTTTCGAAATCAGCGTGTTCCAATCGCGTGAAACGTAGCCGATACAACAAGAAGGAGAGCAGAACAACAAGAGTATAGAGCAAGTGTCCGTGGGACTTTTCATCCTGATGAAAACGTATCGGGCGTACGTTCGAAAAATCGCCAAAAATCGTCAGACAGAATGGCAGACAGAATGCAGAATACACACCATTCAATCGACTCGGTTCAATTACGAACGCGAACTCGCGCATGCGTACGTAACGATATTTTCTCTATACTCAGCAAAAACACTTCTATCTTCCATTCAACCGATCTTGAAAATTATCAGCCTTATATCTCCAACAATTAATTAATTAAACACCTTTATTATGGAAATTATATTATAAATTATATACGTGTTAACACGCGTTGTTTCGTTCATTTTCAATTTTGATTCGATTCGATTCGATAGAATATTTCTCTCAACGATAATACATTAACCCTTTGCGCTCCAACGGTGATTCTTAGTCATCACCACTGGGATTGATCTGCCAACTTGAACGACGACAATATTTATTTATATTGATTTTTTTAGAATATTTATTAGAATATCTTCATAAATAGGTTCTTAAGCTCTTTACGTATAATCTTAGATTTATTATTATTTATTTATCTTAATCTTTTGCACTCCATGCCTGTTTCGCTCGGTCGAATTAGCAACTCCAGACTCAGTTTTTGGTGCATTCGGTGCGTTGGCCTCATAAGATTACCATAAAATAATTACTCATAAGATAAAATTACCTAAGATTATACGTAAAGAGCTTAGGAATCTACGAAGCGATATTATAAAACATAAATAAATATTGTCACCCTTCAAGTTGCCATAAAAATTCCAGTGGTGAGAGTCACCATTGGAGAGCAAAGGGTTAATAATTAAAATATTATTAAAATATTAATAATTAAAATTCTTCGAAACAATCGAATACTCTCATTGATCGAGTATTCAAACATTCAAAACTTGTTGTTTTCTTCCTCCTTTGATGCAGTATTATAATTTATATAATACTTAATATTAACTCTTTGCATTCCAGGCCTGTTTCGCTCGGTCGAACCAGCAATTTCAGACTCAGGTATTCGGTGGCCTCATAAGATTATACATAAGATAATTACTCATAAAATAAGATTACACCTCATAAGATTATACGTAAAGAGCTTAGGAACCTATTTACGAAGCGATATTTTAAAAGAATCAAACATAAATAAATATTGTCGCCGTTCAAGTTGCTGCAACAATCCTCTGGTGACCGAGAGAGCAAAGGGTTAAATTAGACGTGATCGAGTCGACATCTTCGGTATTAGTCCGAGTTTGACTGGCAATAGATACATAAAATATTAAAATATAAAAGTTTTGTGCGTTAATTTGTGTGTGAAATCATATATTAGCTGTAGAAGAAATTTTAAACGCGCGGGTCCGAGTCTGGAGTTGCTGGTTCGAGCGAAACAGGCGTGGAGCAAAGCAAAGGATTGATATGACTTTCACTCTCGATGAAAAAATCACTCTCGAGTAGATTATTCGTCAATTTATCTTCTTATAAAATATAAAACTGGATATAATCAGTTTTCGAAAATCATTTTTCGAAGATTTTTGGGAGAAAAAGAAAAAGAAAATTGTGAGAATGAAAATCGAATAAGAATCGAAGACGAGGATCGATCGAGGAAGAGGAAAGAAAAATGGACGGTCGAGACGGTTCTCACAACGGCTTCTATTGGCTCGCAGGTTATTTCGGCGCCGATGCAAAAGGGGAAATCGATAGCGGACACGTTGCGTCAGATACGGACGACTGACGTCATATCCAGTTCATTCATCGCGAGATAGAGAGAAGAAGCGTTGGCCCGCAGCTTCGCTTGCACGGTGAATGGCGAGTTCATTTCTGGGGTGGCTCGACCCCGTTTACCCTTTGCAATTCTTATTTCAAACGAACGTCGATATCTCGCACGTCAATCGCCTTTTATCCCTTTTCTTCCCAAGCCTTTTTTCCCCCCTCCGTTTACTTCCACGCTATTTTTAAGATATGCTCGATTCTCGTTTGATTCTTAGAGATATTCGCCATTTCGCCAAACAGCGGTGAATAGAAGGCATAGCTATTTTTAAACGAATTCAATTGAATATTTTTCGTTTTAGATATTAGAGAGCAGTGTATTATATTTTTCATCAGTGTTTTATTTTTAGTAGTGTGTTTGCAAAAAATTGGAAAATTTCAAAATTTGGAAGACATGAATAAGATGTATAAAGTTTTTTTCAAGAATAATTTTAACAAGTTTCAGATGTTGTGACTTTTGAAAGAAATTGTGATTCTATGTATATATATATATATATATATATAGTATATTCAAAGTAAATTTTCAGAAAAAAATATTTGATACATCTTTTCATTTGAATATTCGCGCGAATGATTTCAAATATTTCTATCTTGACCCACACAATTTGTGTTTGACATTTATTCGTTCCGTAATTCAACTATATTGTTGTGGACAAAATGTAAATTAAGCTCATTTCGAGCATTTCCACGCAAAGAGACATACAAAATTTACATAATTATTTTATCAGAAATACCACTCGATTATCTGTCTCTGGTAGAAAATATAAATTAAAACGTATATATCAACGTATATCCATGCGGAATTAAAGGACGAATAAAATGAATAGAAAATATTACGGTTAACCGGGTCGAAATTAAATTTTTACATGTATATTCGGACCATAGTGCAATGAACTGGAAATGACAAATCTAGCATACCCGGTCTGGAAACAATTACGCGGCTACGAATTTAAGAGAACGATATAGGTCACCGCCGAATCAACCGCATTTCCTCTCTCTCTATACGGTGCACACGCTCTAACGCGTCCTTAACCCTCTATAACTAGATTTTGGCTCGTTTACCAAGAGGAAAATGTAATTTGTTCACAATTTTTCAACTTTAATTACAAAATCTATGGATCCAATTATGGATAAATGTTATTTCACGTTGAAATGACAATTTCGTATTAATAAAATATAACATGTTATAAAAATAAAACAAAACTCAACGAAAAAAAAATTAAATATGTAAATAAGTAATTTAATTTAAATGTACGATATTATAGAGGGTTAATATTCGGTTAAAATTCTCTAAATACAAGGTGTCTCAATACGAGTGTTATAATTGACACGTTCGATGTAAGTAAGATTTCCTTTTTTAGGAGGAAATCGTTTACGAAAATTGGTGAAATAATACGCTTTTTAATTTGTCCCCACATGTTTTGAGACACCTTTTATATCGAAGAAACAATCAAAAGAGCTTATCACGTATTACAAAATATTGGATTTACCAAGTGCTTCTTTTGAAATCGAATAACAGCACTGCCTTCAAGAAATGTATATCACTGACATCCGCTGATTCATTTTTTGCCACCAGTTGTAGTTCGTAGTCGTAAGACGCACCTGTGCTAGTACCTGTAATTATCAGTATTGAAATATTTAGTGGCATTGACTAACACTCTGATATACACGCATAAAACACAGTAAATGCATCGCGAGAACAGCGAACGAGCATCAATGAAAAACATATAACTGTTATAAAAGATTAAAGTTTTAAACAATTTCACATATATGAATATTTTAATATTTACTTATTCCATATACAAGTTTGAATACAAATCTTAGTGATAAACGGATTTCTATTCTATTAAATTTAACAAAATCAAGAGATTGAAACGAAATCATTTTACATTTATATAAGTATAATATATTCAATATTTATATAAAGTATAATTATTTATATAAATATATAATTATTTTCTACGTTACTTACTTTGAACTTTTTGTTATTTTACTGCGTCATCAAGGATTGATACCATAACCTCTAACATTTACATTTGCACTAGTTTACTGTTTCGCGTAAAAATAATGTTCAATATAAATATAAATATTTTAACACGAATATTGCTATTTACACGAGAATTTTGATATTTTAATCAAAATTTATCTTTAAATTATTATCTATTTTCACACGATTCAAAATATACGTATATAGATAAATATTTCTACGCAAATAAGAATCACCATAAACTAAGCAGATGGCGTGTCCATCGCGAATATCGTTAAGAAGTATATGTAATCGTATATGTGAAATCAAAGTCGGAAATAATCGTAAATCACAAGATAATTTGTGATAAATTTCTTTCGATTAAAGGTGAAAAAAAAAAGAAAGCAGTGAAAGTATTTATTAATTACAATAAAAACTATACTATAATTGGAAAAAACGAAATTCGCAGTGGTTACGCGGTACCTGGCAGAGACGCGGTAAATCAAGCGTAATCGATATCGATACTTCCTCTAATGGCGTCGTAACTATCGATCGACCGGGATATAAATTTCTCGATAATCGGTCTTCGTACACGCCAAACGAATTTAAATCCTGCTGAGAACGATGCAATATGACGAATCAATACGCTCGTTCCGGTAATGTTCAAGTTGAATTTATAAATCATCGAAAGAAAGTTTTTTTTCATTTTATCCTTACTGTTCTTTAACAAAATGTTCGATAAATTTTTATTCTTTTTTATTGCGCGAAATAAGAGCAAATATAAAATCACACGTTTAGAATAAAATTTAATATGCGAAATTAAATTTATTATTACAATTTGATTTATTGGAAATCAGATTTTGATATTTTTCATTATTTTGTTAAAAAAATGTTAGATATTTTTAACTTAAGGGAAGCGGTATTTGTATATCTATCCAATTGAACGATAGATCGTAAAATGGTAAGGAAATTTATTAGTTTCTTTTATCGTGAAAAAGTGGCATATTTTAGTTTCCTCCATATTTTATGTACACCTTGTTATGCACACACCAAAAGGCAAAACAGTAAATTAATTGAGCGCAACACTGGCTATATCATAAAGTAAGCACAACTCTTCCCTGTATATATTCTCATTAATCGTGCTTGTATAACCCTCGTGTAACAATCTCTAACAAACAGTATCACCTTTCTAACGACCAACAAAAATTTTCTACCTAACAGTATCGCCTTTCTAAAAAAAAAATAAACAAAAAAAAAAAAAAAGAAAATGCTCCTTAAGAAACAATGTCACGATGCCTCGTCTCGCTGTTCAATCAGCGTCACCGAATTCTCGCCAATCATCAGTACACAATCAACCAACGACCAAACGCATACCAAACGCACACGCATACGAATACACACGCATACACATACATATATATACATACACACAGATACCCTTCTCTTTTGACCAGAGTACCGTCTGTCATAACTAACTAGAGCACGTATTGTACGCTTCTCTTATTTATGCACAGTTTTCCTGGTTTCTCCCGGCTTCGTATGCACACGAAGGGAGGGTCGCCAGTGGCCTTTGTCGAATACCAAGACGTTCGCTACGCGGCCCAGGCGATGGCCACTCTCCAAGGATCCTTTCTCCTCTCCTCCGACCGGGGAGCAATACGAATCGAATATGCAAAGTCAAAAATGGCCGAGGTGGGCTTTACAAATCTCTGGATCGAAGTAGGTTTCATTTTATGCTACGCTAGCCGCATACAAGACACCGTGTCAACGCAATCCCGACGAAAACGCAGCATCCCTGTGCGACACATTTACCCCCGATATATATATGTATATATAATCTTGTCTCGATTCTCATATCTCGTCTCATATCATCGACGATCGTTCCTTCGCGTGATCACAATGCATACCTGTACCTATTTCTTTCTTCTCCCTACGACTTTTCTCCTTGTTTTTTTTTCTTTTCTTTCTTCGACTCTCTCTCGATTCTCTCTCGATCCTCTCTCGATCTTCGCTCGATCCTCTCTCGATCTTCGCTCGATCCTCTCTCGATCCTCGCTCGATCCTCTCTCGATCCTCGCTCGATCCTCTCTCGATCCTTGCTCGATCCTCGCTCGATCCTTGCTCGATCCTCGCTCGATCCTTTCTCGATCCTCGCTCGATCCTCTCTCGATCCTCTCTCGATACTCTCTCGATCCTCGCTCGATCCTCGCTCGATCCTCGCTCGATCCTCGCTCGATCATCTCTCGATCCTCGCTCGATCCTCGCTCGATCCTCGCTCGATCCTCGCTCGATCATCTCTCGATCCTCGCTCGATCCTCTCTCGATCCTCGCTCGATCCTCGCTCGATCCTCTCTCGATCCTCGCTCGATCCTCTCTCGATCTTTTCTCGATCCTCTCTCGATCGGGAAAACATCGAAAGATGGCGTTATTGGCCATCGATGTTCTCTCGGACGTCGACTCGATCATCGCTCGATCATCTCTCTTCCCTTTATTTTTTTTTTCTTTTTTTTATTGCCTTGTTCCTTCGTAGCACGAGTTCTTTCTTTCTTTCTTTCTTTCTTTTTTTCTTCTTCTCTCCCTTCCATCAAAAAAAAAAAGAAAAACACTCCAACTCGAGACTCGCACGAAGCACAGATCTGCGTTTTCGTCGTTGGACATCGCAGTATATATATCGTGGGGAGTTGGATGATATGCCTCTGGAAGGAAACGAGGATTTTTTTACGTCGCCACTTTTGCTCACCCACTCCCTTTAAGAATATCCCATTGAGACAACACAGGCTTTGTCACTTTTTCTTTTTTTCTTTTTCCCTCCCATTCTCCTCTCCTGTCATTGGGTGGCCCTGATGATCATGCTGCAAATCGGAGGGGGGATGATGCTTGTTCGAGCGAATCAACGCTCTACGAAGTAAATTTTCTGTTCGTAGATTTTTTGCTCTTCTGAAAGAAAAGAGAGAGAGAGAGAGATAAAGCGATACTCTTAGAAATGGATTTTAACAGAGATTCTTATATATCTCTTACGTTTAATTGGAACAATGTACAGCGATATATTCATTGTATAACATTTCTTTCCCACCATTTATTCGCACAAATTTTAAAACACTTTTTTCCCTTCGATTCTCTCCTTCCCCCTCTATATTTATTTACTCTTTTGTTAAATTGTAATAGTTGAAATCCAGAGATATGATAATCCAGCAAATATAGAGAGAAGCTCGATTATTATTTTTTTTTAAACAACTGAGACAAAAATTTCCTCTCTCCCTTCGACTATTGACATTTCTTTTTTTTCCCTCAAAAACGTATTCAAGATCATTTCAGGATCAATCCTTCACCATTTAATGGCATTTAACAGCACGTAATTACATTTGTAAATATTTCTCCACTTCAATATATATATATATATTTATGTACCTCTCAGGGGCATTTTAGCACAGCTCCCTACTCTACCATTACAGTGGTCTCAGCCAAGTAAGCTCTCAGCAGCCGATTAAAGGCCCGCTGTTCGATCTCGTCACTTTTCCCTCCTGGATCCACGAGGCCATCGATCCTCGATCGACGGCTCTCCCCGAGCTGAGTCCACTAGTAATCGCCAATTATCTTCTGCTAATCTGCCTGATGAATTGTGTATCGTTTCTTCCTCCTTCTCGCCTCTCCTTTTTCTTTCTTCTTTTATTATTCTACTTTCCATTTCTCATTTTCGCGATTAGGTTGTTGTTTGTCGTTCTCCATGGTGAATTCGTAAGTTTCCTTTTTTTCACTCGAGTTGAGATTTCGAGCGACGAAGGATGATCTTTTTACACGATTCGATTAGTAAAAGTAGTTTCGAGGAAAGTTTTGAAATGAAATTTTATTTGGAAGGAATACGTTTGTTGCGAGCTGGTACAAAGGAAAATCTGTGTTTCATTGTTCGTAATAGCGTTGAGAATTGCTCTTACTTGAGAATAATAATTTGGCTCGATTTTAGAGTAATCGAAACAAATAGAGAAACGGTGTGGAACAAAAAGAACAGGGTGGGTGTTTGTTAAGTGAATTGAAGTTTGGGTTAAAATGAATCTACAGACAGAAATAGAACGAGATATCTCGGTTACATTACATTGCTCTTCTATTCCTGTTTTGTTTCGTCTAATGCAAACTTCAATTGCTCAATTGCTGTGTAACTTGATAAAATAAACGGTATTTTTCCACGTCTATCTTTTTCAACGTTTATTTCCTTCTCTAAAATCGGTGACGGGTTGAAAAATTTAATTCGAGTTGAAGTCGCTTCGATAAATTAATTTAATGATTCTCGAATAATAATTATTGGGAATAATTGTAAAACGAAAATTTATCGATTGTAATGGCTACGAATAACACATTATTTTTGGGTAAATTCCTTCGAGTGAACTTTATTCGAAATTTTTAACTAGTTTTACTTTTTCACTACTCCAATAGTACTCTCGCATAGAATACGTGAACACGCCACACCCTGTGAAAATTGAAATGTATGCAATCGATCGATAACATTGGTAAAATTTGAGAAAAAGGAAGACGATATAACTTTTAAAGTTATTGTTCGAGTCCAAGGAAAAAATTCTAGTTACTCGTAAAAAAAAAATTATATCTTTCGCGAGTATAAAAATTTCATTGTTTTGTACATAATAATTTTTCATACAATCGTATAAAAAGATCGGAAATATCATCCCTCCTGCCATTTTCCTTGCATCATTGCCTTGTATTCTCGTTCAAATTTTGCTCGATTTTCTTCTTCTTCTTCTTTTTTTCACCGCGTTTTCAATGCTTGGTGTGCACAGTTTTTGCTCCGCCCTTGTCTGTTTTTTCTTTCCTCCTCCTCCTCTTTTTCTTTCTTGTATCTTGTTTTCCTGGATCTTTTGATATGCGACACCTTTGCACCGTATGCTGCCGCGCTTTTCGCTTCGAGATCTTGTTGCTAGGAGCGAGATTCTCCTAGGGGGAAGGTCGGATATCTACGTTAAAAATCGATCGATTAATTGCAGGATAATAAAGGATGAAAGTAGTTTCATCCTAGTTAAAAAAAGGCTTTTTCGAAAATTTTAATTTTAACTTTGAGATGGTAATTTTGAGAAATATTTTTTTTTCTAACACTTTTAAATCAGCAATGACGATGACGATGATGATTGAGAGAAAATTGTTAATAAATAAAAGTGAAAGAAAGAAAGAATATCTTTGCAGAGAATAAAAAATATTATTTCGAAACGAGTGGAGAGTGATACTCCTTCCATTCGTTTTGTAATCGATAATTAAAAATTATCAGAAAAAAAAGAAAAAAGAAAAGTTACGTTTGGGATTTTTATTTAAAATAAGTAAAGAAGAAATAAGTAAGAGGAATATCGAAGCTGCCATGCTTTATAACTGTGAAGCCAGATTTCTCGAGCTCGGGTAATCGGATTATAGAAGTGGAAAAATCGAGCTGCAAACGGAAATAAAGATCAGAAAGAATCGGGGGTAGCAAAGATTCTGGCAGTAAATCTAAAATAAAGGTAGCATGCATCGTCACAGACTTGTACAACGATGATGTTCTCGTGGCGTTACGTATCTCTTTCTTCATCCCTTTTCCTTTCCTCTCTCTTTCTCTCTCTCTTTCTGCGATCCCAATTTACAACGAAATTCATCGCAGAAAGATTCTTACGTTCTTTTCCTTTCCGCGAGTTGATATTTCTGAAATTAATAGAAGTATTAATTAAAAACCAATATCCCTTTTTTTTTAATTGCACGAATTTTTCCAAAAATTCTGAAAGAACAAAATTTGTTCCTTCAAAAATATTTCGCGAATATTAATCTTTTATAATATCGATATTTTAGTACATAAAAAAAAAAAAATAATAATTTCTTCTCAATTTCTATCGTTGAAATTTATTAAATTTATCAATCGTAAAATTAAACATCGCATAGAGAGAAAGAAAAAAACTTTCGTGTCCACCCCCTTTCAAAAACATCTTCCTCGAAAAACTCTCTTCCAAACAACGTAATGCTCGAGAACTGGAACAGCCTCGTTTCAAAAATATAGGTCGCGACACGCATCCATCGTTCTCGTGAAAATACGATTCGATCGAGCAAGACTTTCTCTCTCTCTCTCTCTCTTTCTCTCTCTCTTTCTCTGCGAGAAATAAAAAGAGAAAGAAAGAAGGAAAGAGAAACGGGTCAGAGATCGGCCGACCTTCCCCCCCCTCGTCTCGAAATTAGAAGGGATCGATAGTATTACGCTCGAGGACCGAGGTGATTAACATTTGAACGCATCGTCATTAATTCATCGCGCTTGAAACCGGGGGCGAAGTGGAGAAGCCGCCGAGATGGACGCGAAACGCCGCTGAAGGAATATCCGATGCGTTGGAAAATGCGCTTTTCCCCTCGCCTTACCTCGCGCTCTTCTTACCTATTTCCTTCTCTCTCTCTCTCTCTCTCTCTCTCTCTCTCTCTCTCTCTCTCTCTCTCTCTCTCTCTCTCTCTCTCTCTCTCTCTCTCTCTCTCTCTCTCTCTCTCTCTCTCTCTCTCTCTCTCTCTCTCTCTCTCTCTCTCTCTCTCTCTCTCTCTCTCTCTCTCTCTCTCTCTCTCTCTCTCTCTCTCTCTCTCTCTCTCTCTCTCTCTCTCTCTCTCTCTCTCTCTCTCTATCTATCTATCTATCTATCTATCTATCTATCTCTATCTCTATCTCTATCTCTATCTCTATCTCCCCTCCTTCGTATCTCGCGAATTTGAATTCAAACGACCGTCCTGTACCTCCTTCTTTCATTCCTTTCCCCTGCTATTCCAAGGATCCCCGAAAGCCAAACTTGTGAAAAAGGAAGAAAGAAAAAAAGTGAAGAGGGAGAGAGAGAGAAAGAGAGAGCTTTTCAGTGAGTGTTCCGGATGCAGTCACGGCCTAATGAGGTACGTAAATTACTGAATGGCGAGGCGTCTTCTCTGCTCCTCGTCGGTTCCAAGTGGGGAAGGGGGGGACGAAATGTAGGTTGTCTGTTGCTTTCGTTGCCACGGGAGAATGACGGATTCGTGGAAAACTTTATAGCGATATACCGCCCTATAAATCGTGTTGTACTGCCGTTTACGTACGTCGTTGTTGCTTATCGTATATACGAGTGAATTGGATAGGTTAGGTTAAGTTAGGTTAGGTTAGGTGTGGAACGTCCGATCCGTCGAATTTTGCTTGGATTATTTTCAGATCAATCTCCTCGGGGACGTGCCCTTTTTAAATTTAAATTCTAGAGATGTTTTTTAAATAATAATAATAATAGTAATAAGAAAGACAGTCAATTGCCAATTCAGAGTATTGAGCGTCATTCGTCGTGTATTCTCTTCGAGGAGGTTAAGGGAGCGAAGGATCCCCCAAAAATCGATGCGAGAAATTTTTTTATACGGATATTTTACAGAGGGAATTATTTGAATCCATATAAACGAATTATCCATGTGAATTGGTTTAAAGTAAATTTGTATACGCGGTATATCTCTCGCTGCAGATTATTTGTTTTTTGCGACTTGCAAACAAAATGGAAGACAGCGGAGGGACAGCAGAAACGTGGAAACGTATTTGCAGTGAAAATTCTTCGCATGTATGCGTCCGCTAATGTATATTTACCTGGTGTGTTATACTTATTCGCGTTTATTTTGGTTTTGAGGGATCCTTAAAAATATTGGAATTATTGTTCGTGTAATTAAATTGTACATACTTGGTGCTTGGGGGAAAAAAAGATCGGGAAGTCTAATTTAATTTTTTAAAAGAAGAAAAAAATTATTGCATCACGTTTAAATAAGTATTTCCGGATAAAATGAAATTGAAACTATCGAAAATAAACTGTTAATCAAAAGAATTGAATTGGATTCGGTTTTCAATTTTAGGTATATCGAATTTTCTTCTAATTTTAATTCGGGATCAATATCGCGTAATATATAAATATTATCAAGTAATTTTATTCATCAAATTTGTTTTCTTACATTTTTAATTTTTCTTCTTCTAAATTATTAGAATAATTAAATGTTATTAATAGATGCAAAATTTTTATCAAATTTTCACAAATTTTCAATTTTCAAAAATTTTTATCTTGAAGATTTGTAAAGAAAAGCGCTCGAGTTATTTAAAAACTCCCCTCCCTCGTTTATTCACATCGATTAATTTTAATTACAATATTGCAAACGAGTACGAGATTTTCACAACGAAATTTTCATTTTATTTCGAAAATTCACGATCTTTGTTTCCAAGGCACATACCCATTATCCATCCACGAAGGGAAGAAAAGGAATGTCGAGACAAAAGTGTATCGATTCGACAGTTTTCAAGTTTTTCCCTTTCGACCCTTTCGATTCGATAAACGTCTAACGATCGTTCGATTGCGAATCCGCATTTCGTATTTCGTTCATCCAATTTCCAATTTCAAATTTGAAATCGTCGACTACGATCTCGTCACCCTCTCCTACCATTTTTTTTTATTTTTCTTCTTTTCTTCTTCTTTCCTTTCTCTTTGTCTCTCTCTCTCTCTCTCTCTTTCTCGCTTTCCACGAACGATTTAAAAGGATAGGATTAAGCGGAACTTTATGTTCGTCGTGCTTGATATTTTTACTTCTGTATACTCTATCAGCTTGAACGTTGTTGGAACGTTATTTGAAAACGTTTCTTTTTCTTTCGGTTTCTCTCTTTAACCCTTAGGGCCCGAAAGCAAGGAATTAGTTTCGAATATTTAATAAATAAATTGTATTAATTATATTCGTATATCGACCTTGCTCCAGATTTTGCACCGTGTAGATTTTGGAATCCTAAGGGTTAAATTTTATACATATATATATATATGATTCGAGAGAAGAAAAAAAAGAAAATTGTACTCCCCGATTTTTTAAAAAAAGATCGATTAGAGGAAACGTACCGAAACTTTTATGCATCCTCGCGGAGGAATATACAAGGAGGGAAAAAATTGTAATCCTTATTAATTTGATCTTTTCTTCCTTCCTTTCCACTTGTTCCACTTTTTACATATTTTAATCGAATTCCAATGATGATTGCAGGGATCAAAGAGAGAAGAAAACGGGCAACCTTAAGATCGACATCAACGGCATGTAAGAACGAGGGAACGAGGGAACGACCGTGCGTGCTCACACCCCGGAATTCGGCAATACGAGGACGGATGTTGGAACCCGATTGTTTTCGCGATCTGTAAAAGAAAGAAAGAAAGAAAGAAAAAAGAAAGAAAGAAAGAAAGAAAGAAAGAAAGAAAAAAGAAAGAAAGAAAGAAAGAAAGCGTGGATAAATTGAAGGTCGGAGCGTGGAGCGCATCCGTGTTTCCAGAGCGAGAAATCGATTCTCGAGTCCACGCTCGAAAAGTCCACGCTTCTGCGAAGGAATCGAGGATCCAAGATGGCGGCGCGGCAAGTAACCGCGGGAAATTTGAAACGATTCGAGCGATCGGGGGTGGGATCACGAAGAAGGGGAAAGAAAGGAAAGAAAGCACGTAAGGAAAAAAAAACGAAGAGAAACTAAGCATTTCACGTATGCGAGAGAGAAAGAGAGAAAGAGAGAGAGAGAGAGAGAAACAGATACACAGGAAGAAAATAAGGATGTGATAGATCAGGAAAATTTAGAGAAAAACGGGACAAGTCGAGGTGTGTATGGTTGTTCAGCCTTGTCTCGCGAAAGCAGCACCACAATGTAGGGAGGAGTTTTAATCGAGAAGAGGGAATAGGAAAAAAGATGAAAATAGAAAAAAAATATAAAAAAAAAAGGAAAAAAAAAAAAAAGAAGAATTCTTATAAAATCGCGCGGAGCAACGGCGTTTTAGATTCGCGACTCGCGGGGGGCCCAAAAATAATCGCGTATATATGATATTCCTAGGTATATATATTTTTTAACGACTTAACTTATCGATCTATTTCGATTAGCCGTGTACTATCTTGTCTATTTATTTTCCACCGAGTCTTGATTGCGATCAACGACGACGACGAAGCGAGAGACACGAAAAAAAAAAAAAAAAAAAAGAAAAAAAACGTAAAAAAAAGAAAAAACGAAAACAAAAAGAAAAAAAAATGAAGAAAGGAGAAAGAAAGATGAGAAAGAAGAGGAGAATATACGAAGGAAAGGATTACACAACACATACACACACACACACAGATACACACACGTGTCGATTGTGAACTCGTCGCGACACCTCGGCGCGATTTTCACGCGGGGGCGGTATTGCACGCCGCGATTTCGACACCAGTGACATCATTTTCTTTCGTACTACACCAGCGTCCAAAAGTAGAGAAACACCACTTACGTTCCCAATTCGAAAAGAATTTGAAAAAAAAGAGAAAAATTATTACCGATGCTTTCAAAATTCTTTGAAGTTAAAAAAAAAAAACAATAGAAAATTTAAAATAACTTTAATTTATCTATAACATCAATTTCCAAACTTTTGATCGGTATAATGTATATACATAGAATTTGAAAAAAAGAAGAAAGAAAAAACTATTCCCAGTGCGGAAAATCCTATAAAGTTGAGAAATAATAGAAAATTTTGAGATATCTAATTTATAACTTATAATCTATAACATCAACTTTTCAAAACTTTTGGTCGATAGTGTATATGTAACACACGTACACATACATACATACATACATACATACATACATACATACATACAAAGGGAAGAGAAATATAAAAGCAGGAGAAGACGGCACTGTTGAAGAAGTCACACGCGCACGCATATAACGTAATACTTGTTCACACGTACACGGAGGAACACACAGAGACCGCAAGTCGCGGAAGATTCTTTTAGGAAAATCGAGCCCCGCGCTGTTTTCGAAACACGAGAACGGATCGTTTTCAGAGGAGGAAAAAAGGGGATTGAATTGAATATTTTCCGAAAAGACAGAAGAGTCGTCGTTGGGTAAAAAAGAAAAAATATGGTCCTTTTTTAATCTGTTAACCGGGCTGTTTGTTAGGGGAAAAAAAAAAAAAAAAAC
>NW_006263381.1:943136-944675 GCF_000469605.1 Apis dorsata
CTTTTCGAGCTCGTCGAACTGGTTGAGCGGATGAATTTCTATTTTATGGTGTTTTGGACGAGAGGTGATAAGTGATAAGGAAGCGAAGGAAAGTATAGAGAAAGAATATATATTTTAGTTTTTTAAGAGGATAGTGAAAGTGAAAAGTGGCTTAAGCTTAAGATAGAAGGAATGATGAATGTTTAATTGTATAGGGGAAACGAATAAATATTGTTTTAACTCTTTGACTTACGATATTCGTCCATACTTGTGATAGATGTTATTGATTCTATTGAAATAGAAACAATGTGTCGAAATAGAGGTAAATAAGATTTCGTTTTCAATTTGTAAACTGGAGGACCACGTTACGTATTCGTGCGAAAGAGAAACTAGAGAGAGAGAGAGAGAGAGAGAGAAAAAAGAAACATCCAAAATGCGAAGGAGACGAATGCATAAGTGGTGTGTAAGTAATTACGTCGATATAAAGCATAAATAAATAGTTGAAGAGAAAAATAATAATAATAATAATAATAATAATAATAATCGTGAGGCATGGAGTCGAAGCAAAGTGATATGAGAAGAATAAAAATGAAAAAAAGAAAAAAAAGAAAAAAAGAAAAAGTAAGCCGATTCGCATTTGAAAGTATAAACACTTTGAAAGTATAAACCGAATTATATATTTCATAATTATACAAATTTCTAGAAACCCAATGATTCCAACTCTGCCCTCCCCGGTTAACAGATTAAAATCGATCCTAAAAATATCGAAAAATTACTCTACGATCTCTCTACGAAACGCTAGAAGAAAAAAAAAAATGACTCTATGACTAATGAATACAACAGTCACGATGTATTTGTCATTTCTCACATTTCGTAATCACCGATTATGTACTCGAACTGGCGCCCATTTAATTCCGGGACAATTCGACGAAGGCGTTGCCTCTAAGGCACGTAAACTCGCGTGCACCTCTCTCGATCCACGTGGATTCGAATGAGAGAAAAGGAAAAGAAGAGAAAAGAAAAAAAAAATGCGAAGACAAGCGCGGAGGCTCGTAGACGAAATTGCATAATATAGAGATACAAAAGAGACGAAGACGAATACATCAAGCTTAATACCAAAGGTGCCCTAAGAAGCGTGTATTTATGTTTTATCATTGGCGCGTCGCAAAACGGCGAGCATATATATATATATAAATATATGTATATGTACATGTATATATATATATATATATACATTTAATTATGTATCTTGTTAAGGAGAGAGAGAGTCTAATATCCTAGACGAGTGTCTGCGTGTGCGCATGTGTATAGCGATGAACGAAAATTGTGCAAAAGAGACGCGCGAATGAGATCTAAATGGAGAAAACGTGAAGAAACGAAAGTGAGATTAGTGAATGAATGATCGATAGGAGAAATTAATGCGTGTTAATTTACGTAATAATAATCTTATATATATACATAACGAATGCGAACATATCATAGGATTAAGCAGTAGAGAGGGAAGAAAGTTAAAGTTTTCTCGTAATAAAGGGGGAAAAGAAAAAAAAAAAAAAAAAAAAA
>NW_006263381.1:944865-950996 GCF_000469605.1 Apis dorsata
TGGCGCGAAATAGACAGAGAAAAATCGAGGATACCGAAGATGGTGTGTGCCCTGCGTGCTAGATACGACGGCCAACTCGGCACGTAATTTGCCCAAGTGCCTTCCCGTTGGTCGAGTCATGCTGTAATTCGTATATACCGTGTATTATTCGTCTCGTCCCGATTTCAAACTCGTCGAACTCTCCCCCCTTCTCCCGTGGGATCCACGTTATTATTTATACACGCGTGCATGCGTGGCGATAACGTGGGATAATCGCGCATCGAGTTTGCGTTGAAAAGAAAAGAAGAAAACGGAAAAAAAAAAAAGATAGGAGGAGAAACAAAGGAGATGAGTATATATATATATATATATAGTCGCAGTCCTGAAAAAAAGAAAAAAAGAAAAAAACAAAAAATAACTCAATCCAGGAGACGCTTCTTCAAACTAAACTCTAAAAAAAAAAAAACTAATTCCGAAAAGCTGTTCGAGCCTGCCTGATAGTTTTCTATCGCCTCGTCGTTTTCTACTTACAACCTTTTCCTCGAAGGACAGAGAGCTGCCGCATCGACGCGTGTTCCTCTAATTTATAAATATTTAATCTCTGCTCGACGATTATCCCGTTGATAGAATCTACGGTGTGAATTCTACGGCGTAAGAAGTTAGAAAGGAAGGAGAAGAAAAAGAGACAGAGAGAAAGAGAGAGAGAGAGAGAAATTCTTCAACGGTGATCGAAAAAAAGGAAAGAAAAAATACTTTTCTCGTAAACAGAAAGAATCGAATATTTTTCTCGTAAATTCCTCGGATTTCCACGTCAAATCGAGCGGATTCTCCGATAGAGTCGATCGACAGCTTATTCTCTCAGAGTTCAAGAGTTCAATCCTCGTGCTGGTAAATAAATATGATCCTCGTCGAACAACCACTGGGCATTTATTATACGCATCCGCAATTAATAGTGACGAGTGGTGATTAAGTGATTAAGAATATAGTAGAGAATGTGTGTGCCTGTGCGTATATGTCAACCGTGTGTGTACGTTGAAAGGCGAGATATTGTGAAGAAAGGATAAAAAAAAAAAAGTGGTGGGTAAAAAGTCATACATCAACAAGAGAAACGGTTAATTTTATGATTGATACGTTCGAAAGACACGTTTCGTCAGCGACATGTGGCAGTCTCGTCGTAATTGCCCTCGTCCATGAGCACGCTCCTTTATTTTTCTATTTTCATGAAAACGTGCGTCGAGAAGGAGAGAAAAAACGCAGTGAGGGAAGGGAAAACAGAGTGCGCGTTGTGCGCATCGTTTCGTGCGCACAGGTGGCGATTATGTTCTAGGCATTACATAGAACTTGTTAGCGTATTTCTGGAGTCTATCTTTATGTGCGATTAGATGTGAATTTCGTTTCTTTTTTTTTCTTTAAATAATTAATTCTTTCATTTTTAGAAGTAAAAATATGTTTCGTAAAGTGAATCGAAATCTCGTTGCCCGATCATCGTCCCTTATAAACAAATATTTCGATCAATGAATCGTGTGTTTTTTAACATATTTGTGAACGGTTAACCTCTTTAGGGACGCCATAAGACGTCAAACGTAACATTTCAAAGCAATGATTATTGAGTAAAATAAAATGTTATCGATGTTTCGAGTTTTTATTATTAAAAGATTTTGTAGTGAGGAATTCTTCGATAGAACTTATTTTTTTCTTTTTATTATTTAATTAAAATAATTTTAATTTTAAGAAAAACGTACATATATATATCAATCTCTGAAGAGGTTATCTAAATATCTTTTTGTTCAACATTTTTTAATGCTATATCTATTGAAATTTAAAATTTACTACTACTGAATCGAATAATTCTTATTCTAATTTAAATCGTTCCAAAATAAGCATCACATTCGCGACCAAATTTTCTCTTTTTCTCAACTCCTCAATTCACGTGGTGTGTCGTTGTTTAAAGATTCAAGTGAAACGAAAGCAGACCTTCTTACTATCTTTCTTGCCGTGAAACAAAAATCCGTGTGACCTGAAAGAGGAAGTTGGTCGGTCTGTTTCCGGGGAACTGGACCGTCACGAAATTCAGAGCGAGACGAGATGTCCCTTGACGATGAAAAGCGGTAAACTCGGCTCGTCGGGCAACGAGATCTCGTTTTCGAAGAAAGTGTGTCACCGATCGCGAGGCATACACGATGAATGTGGAACGATTTTTGCAATATCGACTCGAGCCGATTGTAAAAATTTTCAACGATTAACCGCGAGATTGGCTTTAATTTAATAAGAAAAAAAGAAAAAAAGAAAGAAGAAAGTATGTCGCTGAATAGAAGATGAAAGAAGATAAACGTATAGAGGAAGAGAAAGAGAGAGAGAGAGAAAGAGACAAAGAAACGGAGGTAAGACGAGATTTCAGGGTTGTCACTCTTCTGATACATATCGTTAGATTGTTAAGGGCTTGCCGAGCAGGCTATTTGAAAGTAGATAATTATCTTGGAAGGCGTTTGGAGTCGTTTATCCTAAAGAAGATCGATCGAAACTTGATTCTTCAATTCAAAATTTACGAGAAATTGAGATTCTCGAAATTTAAATAATAGTAAAAAAATTTGTTTTATTCTTTGATTCATATGAATCAATATAGTGATTCCTCACAACATTTTTTAAATAAAAATTATTTTGCATTTAAGTTTCGAAAGTTTTGAAAAATTACAAACTTTTTAAGTTTTGATTACATTCCCATTTTTATTAAAAATAAAATTAAAATTTTTGCCTTTATGAAAGAAAATAATTCGATAGAAGACGGGTTAATCCTTTTTTGCAACATGTCTTTAATATAATACATGTCTTTAATATTTTTATTACAAGTATAATAATAAAAGAAATAAAGGGATTCATAGATAAATCGAACAAAATTTTTTTTACAGAAGAATTTTTATGCATTCGTTCCTATCTATTAAAAGATTAATTAATACACCATATGTATCACTTAAGATAAATCTTTATCAATTCTAAAATATAAAAAAAAAAATTAATATAATTCTTTTAAAAAGAGATCTCAGAATTTCACGAACAATTATCCTAAAAAATAAGAATCCTCTCGAAATCGGACAAAGATCGACTCTTAATAGGATGATGACGTTGATAAACGCTTTCCAACGGGTCGTTAGTATAAATAAAAAAAATAAAAAAAAAAAAAGAATAAAAAAAAAAATTAATATAATTCTTTTAAAAAGAGATCTCAGAATTTCACGAACAATTATCCTAAAAAATAAGAATCCTCTCGAAATCGGACAAAGATCGACTCTTAATAGGATGATGACTTTGATAAACGCTTTCCAACTGATCGTTAGTATAAATAAAAAAAGTAAAAAAAAAAAAAAGAATAAAAATAAAAATGTGTAAATTCCGCTTGAATCCGTGAACATGTCGATCCACGAACATATCACCGAATTTCTGACTCGTTAGAGTATCGTAATATTCGTCATAGATGGTGACTGAATAAATTTTTTTTCCTCGTATAAGTCGATATATAGAGAATAAAAATTTTATCGAACTCCTCGGATCCTCTCTTAAGTGTGTCTTGGACTGTACGTATAGGTATAATATATATATACACACATATATATTTATTAAAAAAAAAAAAAAGGGGGGGAAAAAAATTGTTTGTACACGCATTGATAACGGAGAGGCGTGGTTTCGAAGGAAAAGAAAAGTTAGGTCAATTCAACGTTCCCTTCTTGAAGAGAGTCATCGCGATTTTTTGAAGAGAGTAAAACAAAAGGCGTACACATCTGTGTGTGATCTTCGAAAACGGCGGAAAGTATAGCCTAAATTGTAAAACCCATGCGAGGCCTTACATTTGCGAATTCGGAGAGAGCGACGACGAAAAATGAGAGAAAAAAAATAACGAAACGATTTATTTGCAACAATTATTTATTCGCTATTATTTGATGATCCTTGATAAATCGATTTGTTCTTTTGATACAAAAAAAAAAAAAAGAAGAAGAAGCAATGAAAAAAATGGAAAATCGAATTCCTCGATTCCTGAGAAATCTTTTTCTAAAATATTCTTCGTCTTCTTCTTCGACTTTTTATTTTTTTTTTCGCTGTCACCGATCTTTTTTTTTTTTTTTTTCGAATCTTCATCAGATTTCATTAGATCCGCAGATTATAATCCAATCGAGCGTATATATATTCTAACTAAATCGTGAACCGTGACTACCGTGCCGCGAAGAGAAGAAAGAAAAAAAAAAAATAAAAAAAAAAAAAATAAAAAAGGAAACGAAGGCTCTCGAATGCCTTTCCCAGGGCAACGTATTCGCTTGACCTTAACGTAACATATCATTTTACAATATAAAAACAATAGTTGTACTGCCCAAGGTAGAGATAGAATGGACGTGTTTGCTGCGCATGCGTGTATTCTAAATGTATAATCGTACAGTGTGATTGTGTGTTTAAAAGCGAGACAATTTCTAGCTAATTTAGACCGACTCGAATTCGCGAATTCTATCGATTCGGTCCCCGTGCAAAAAGAGTGTATACAACGCGTGAAACGTGACGTGATGAATAAAAAAAAGGAAGGGAAGAAAGAAAGAAAGAAGGAAAGAAAAAAAAGAAAGAGAGAAACCAGAAAAAAGGAAATGAATATATATGATAATATCGAGCGTATCGATCGTTATTATCGCGCGTCGACACGATTTTTCTTATTCGATAAATTTTCATTCGAAAAGCTCACTCGATTTGAATCGAACGAAAAAAGGGAGAAAAAAAAAGAGAAAGAAAAAGAGAGAGAAAAAAATATGTCGCGACGATAACACGCCTCGTGAGGAGGAAATATCGTGGCGATGAAAAAAAAAAAACAAAAAAAAGAATAATCCTTCGGCACTCGCGGCCAAGCTTTTTGCTACTTTTGTATGAAAACGACGATAAAAAAAAAAGATAATATTTACACCGATGAAGCTGAAAGGAGACCAAAGGAAAAAAGGAAACGAAGGAAAATCGGAAAGGGGAATATAAAAACGAGGAAGGAATGGATGGATGTTCAGAAGCGTGCTCGTAGTCGCGATCGAGCGACACGATTTTTCGATCCGACCCCAGCTACTTTACACGTATCGCTTGCTCCATCTATTTAATTACTCAACACCTTCGTCGCGTTCCATCGGTTCGTTTTTCGACTCTATTCCTCTTCTCGACGAGAATCTTGAATCCGTTGAAAGCGGATCGCGGACGAAATTATTGAAATTATAATCGAAGCGTAATTACAACTTATAATTAAATTTTTTTTCAACTCGAGAGTAATGATTTTTTTTATCGAAATTCTGTAGAGAGTACGTTTTTGAAAAAACTATCATCTCTAACTATCATTCGAAAAACACTGCTGATACTTTCATCAGCAGTTTCATAGCAATATTCTAATCTCTATAATCGATCTGATAAGTCCAAAAAAAAAAAAAAAAAAAAAACGAACCGATGGAATCGTGATCGACCTCGTCGCCGACAGAAGACAACGAGAGAGAGAGAGAGAACTAAAGGAAAGTAGAGCAAGAGAGGAACGCAACGCGGAATGTTCACGCGGCGAGAATTAGCGAATCGTAAAATGAAGAAAAGAATCGACGTTTTGTTTCTCCAACCAATTGTATATATTCTTTCCTCGTATCCTCGTACAATTGGAATCCGCCATGCAATTATTAAAATTAAAATTTCTATCATAATTACGTATCCAAGGAAAGAATAATGTTGCATAAATCTTTTTTTTTTTTTTTTTTTTTTTGAACGAAACGATTGAAACGAAGATTAATGAAGTAAAAAAAAAAAAAAGGAAAGAAAAATTAGGTACAACGAAAAATTACGAATAGAAAAAAAAACTGTAAAGAAATTAGAGAGTAAGAAGAAGAAAAAGAAAAAAAAAAATAGAAAAGTCGATTCTGAGCGTATCGATGCGATTGATCGATTTATAATGGAAATTATTGGTAATAAGAGTTCGCTCGCTCGCGATGAATCGTTTCGATCGAATCTAAAAAGTGCTTTACACAAATGAACTAAGGAAAACTCATATCAATAGGCAGTATAACGCTACTATACAATTTACAATTAATAGAGAATGGCATTTCATGTAAGGATTAGTAGAAATCGATATAAATATGAAAAGTATATATATATATATATATATA
>NW_006263381.1:951424-955938 GCF_000469605.1 Apis dorsata
AATATATATATATATGCGTGTCTGTGCGTGTGTGTGCGTGTGTGTGTATCACGAGTAAACGAGGAACGACGAAATAGAAAAAAAAAAAAGGGAAGGAGTGAAAAATAAAGAGGAGAAGAAAAGAAAAGGGAAAAAAAAGAAAATGAAAATAGAAAGTACGTAAATTAACAAAAGTGATGAATCAGATATTTTGTACCGTGAACACTAGAGAGAACATTATTCTAACCGAGTCCTTTTTCGTTTCTTTTTTACAATACATACGTATATATGTATATAACAGATAACGTATATCTTATACACACGCGAAAAAAAAAAAAGCAACACGCAATGTAGATCACGAGGAAGCACCTGAACGAGACTGATCTGTGCGATCGAGAGCTTATATAGATCCTGGATCACGATTTTTCACGCACGAAGGAAACGAGACAACAAACGACCGAAAAATATATAGATAAAATATACTCTGATGGTAATCGATATTCACCTATCATCTATCATTTTCTCTCGACGAGGATGCGACCTCGTCCTAACAATGCGGGATTATAATATACAAGAGACCCAGAAGTTTATTTAAAGTTAGGAGAAGGAAAAAAATCACGAACGAAGCGAGAATCACTTTTCGCGAGACGAATTGAGTGCACGATTACGTTATGCTTCGGAATGAAACGTATGAGGAGAGAGCAAAAATCAAGGGGGAAAATGAAAGGGGAAAAAGATTGCTTGATCGTTCGTTTAATCGTCGAAGCAATCGAGGAAACGGAGTCAAATCGAATCTTAACGAATTTTAACGTTAACGACGTATCGTCCAAAGGGTCCGAAATGACCCTCCTCCCCCCTCCCTCCCCCTCCTATCAACTCTACGAGGATTAAAGAGAACGAGGACACGATCGAGACGAACGAACCACCAAAGATATCGATAATATATCTGTCCAAAGATCGCCAGAGGGGGATTTCGATCGACATTCGTGTCATCATTACGACGCGATGTTGTCACGCGAATTAAAATTATCGATCGAGCTCTGCGCGAACCGTGTGTTGTGATATAGTCGATGCTATACTCGATACGATCAGGATCTGGAAAAAACGTGTCTCTGCGCAAGACGTATGCGCAGAAGTACGAACTACGAGAATGGATGGTAACACGAGGGGCAGGGGGGGAAAGAAGAGATCGTGCGATATATATATATATACAGATTGATGAAAGTAGAGAGAAACGAAGAACCTGCCACATTATTAGACACGATTAATTAAAATAGATTCCCGAATCCGTCCTAACGAGACGACGCTGAAAATCCACGAAAATCTCCACACGCCTTGCGTTGCGTTGCGCATCAGCATTAGTTTGAAGGAAAATATAGGCCAGTCTCGAAACGGTATTTTTTTTTTTTTCCAAGCAAGCCGAGAAAATTATTTTTGATCGCGCGAACCTCGCTCTCTGTCCACGATATTATATCTCGAGAGGGGACGACACCGTTCAGATTGAAGCGAAACGTGTCCATGGGGAGGCCTTTCGAGCTTGGTGTCGAGCTAACGAGTTTCCACCGTTTTGTTCCACGTAAATCGCTAACACGAACTTACACGCCTTGTAGATGGTAAAAATTCGAGAAGATGGTGAAAAAAAAGAAAAAAAAAAGAGGAAAAAAGACCGGAGCTTTTAAACTCTATGTACATCGTCTGTTATATTAAATTTTGAAAGATTCAAAATGTTGAGGAGAAAAATTGAAAAAAGTTTGGAATAGAGGGTTGATCACGATGACACGTGATTGCTCAGGAGTTCTCATTTCGGAAGAGAAGGAAAGGAAGAGTGTTGTTGATGGAAGAAGTATAGAACAGTCGTGAAACTGTTCGTTCAAGATTTCATTAAAGATTTTTTTTTTTAAATTCTTTTGAAAAATTTTGTATCATTGTTTCGTTCTATTTCACATATGGAAAGGAAGGTTAAAGTTACTTAATATCAACTGCGTTTCTATTTCTTGGAATATCTTCGTTTCGAATTTTAACACACGACCACGCTATTCTTCTTCTTATACTCGATTAGATTGCAAGGAACGTCGAAATAAAAGTGATAAGAACGCGAAAATCTCGCGACCACGTACAATAAGACATATCATTTTTCTAATATATATATATATATTCGGACGACGTAGATTCTCGTCTAAATAGAATAAAAAAAGAGAGAGAGAGAGAGAAAAAGAAGAAAGAAAGTGAGAGAGGCTTCTCGAAAATTTTCGAAAATTGTCCTCGATCGACCGCGACCTACCTTACCGACAATTGTTTTCGATCTTACTATCGTTGAAAGTAGTAGGGGTGGGGGGGATAAATAAGAAAGAATAAGAAAAGGTAAAAAAAAAAAAAGTCGTGGTGAGTCCATACATTCCGAAAGTATAATTACGACACATTAAATTAGGGACCGTAGCTATTGTGTATAAGTATTCGCAGAAATTTTTTTAGGCTCGTCGGTTATAATTTAAAACGCTATATTTATTATACATTATTACGAAAGATTTCAAAAGCTGTTAAAGCTAACACGTAACATGTTTTAATCTGTATAGGATACAAATGTCGCCGTGATGTTTTTCTCGTCGATTTTTCGAACGTTTCGCGATTCAAACGTGTGATCGTAGATTATTCGATCGTAGTTGTTATTCGAAAAACGGATTTAAAGATAAAAATCGCGTGCGCTTCTTTCCGTACTATGTGTTTTAGTTATTACACAGTCCGTCTGGTGATGCTTGGCGTAGATTAGCGGAAGTGACGTTGCGTCAAAGTAATTTTTATCCCTCGATTGATAGGGCAGAGTCGTTTAAATCGTATTACATTTATACCGTATATATATATATATATATATACTATTCAATTTTTCTCGATTTGTATCAAGTATATTATACACGCAAAATTTGTAATTTTATTAATCTCTAATGTAATTTTTTCGAGATATACAAAAATCGATACTTGTTCGACTTTGTTCTATCAGTTAGATATAGTAACAAGTACACTGCTCAAGATAATTCAACTTTTTTTTTTTATTCGAATAATTAAAAAAAATGCAGTAACTAACAATTGGATATTTTTCATATCTCGTATAAAATACGAAGATATCTTTTTTTTTCTCGTAAATGGATAACCAGACCATAAACCATAATTGCATCTATCCGACCTTGTTTCGGAGTTCTCTAGCCATTTTTTGCGTTAACTACACAATTGGAATCACCACGCTCCGTATCTTATGCGTGGTATCGTTGCCTATAAACGCTTTCATAATTTTCTATGAGTCATTCCAAACGTAATTTCGTACCGACACGAACCGATCCGATTTAAAGAAAATTTTTTAACGAAACTTGTTTCGAAAGACAAGTGAAAAAAAAAAAAAAAATTTTATTCGTAATTAGACGAATTGAATTGTATTGAATATTTATATACACTTTCTTCTTAATTAACAAACAACACTTTTCGTCGTGTTGTTCACGAATATATTTTTGACCAAATATGTATGTATCTTTTATCGAGCAGTGTATTTCGCCCTTGAGATTGAGATTTTCAGAAGAAGAAAAAAAAAAAAAGAAAGAAGGAAAGAAAGAAAAAAAATCTCTCGAACGATACACGAATGTTCCATCCTCCGTTCATTCCCGCGGATTCGATTCCGCAATATGTGAAAATAGTCAATTCGTGGTAATTTAATTAACGGAAAGAGAACAATTTCTGTGAGAAGAAATTGTCCCGTCAATATCGATCTCGACATTGATTTAAATCGATCGATCGAGATTCTTCGAATGATTAAAAAAAAAAAAAAAAAAAAAAAAAAAAGAAATTAGGAAATTCAAAAAACGTCTGCTTCGACGGCATTATATATATATATATATAAAATATATATGTATACTAGATATTATATTCAAAGAAATTTCATTCTAGCTATCAGATGTTCTTTGCACATAGGTACCTGAACGGTTCGACTATTTATATTAATTTGTCAAGGCTGCGTAAACAATCCCAAAGAATGAAAGATGCTATTTTACGTGCTCGTGGTGGTGATTTTCGATATATAAAGCTCTTAAGCAACGTGATCAACGTTGATGGAACACCGATTCACGAAAGTATCATCGTATTCAAGTGTCAAGCTATCTTGTCATTTTTATTACGAGAGATAAATTAATTAAAATATTTCAAAATATTTGCCGCTTCGAAGAGGATTTGTTAAAAAGAGATTTGTTAAAAATCCTAGATATACGTTTGAATAGAGAAATCGTCGATTATTTTTTTTTTCTCTCGTAAAATCAATTCGATAAAAAAAAAATATTTAAATTTTACTTATTGAGGATTCTATCTCGAGAAAAAGAGGATCCCTAAAAAGAATCCTCAAATACATTTGAACAGAGAAATCACTCGAACAACAAAGAATCTCTGTAAACGATAAAGAAGATCTCAGATGAGGAGAACCTTTGTCAATTCAATTAAAGGATCATTGATAGAAAATTTGAAAAAAAAAAAAAAAAAAAAAAAAAAAAAAAAAAAAAAAA
>NW_006263381.1:955961-962478 GCF_000469605.1 Apis dorsata
CACGGATCAGAAAAAAATCTGTGGGGAAAAAATCTTTTTTCACAAAGGATCTCGATGTACAATCTCTGGTCTTGTAATATAATATAACGTGTCTATGTATAAAAATTTTTTTTCTAGAAAAAAAAATAAAAAAAAACAGGAAAATCACACGGTAAAGAATCTGAAGAATCTTTCCTATGAGGAAGAGGAGAGAAAAAAAAAAAAAAAAAAAAAAAAAGGGAAAACCCCCGGGAAAAAAATGGGAAAAATCTTCCCTGGGGGGAAGGGGAGGAAAAAAAAAAAAAAAAAAAGAAAAAAGAGGAAACATGTTAAAGTAAATTGCGTAATAAAATGGTAAACAAAGTCGCTATTGTTATTCATTAATTAGGCATAAATCGAATAATTACACGAAAAAAAAAAGAATAGCCACGATGAGTCAACGAGATCGTTTTCTGTGGACATTGATTCTGACTAATTAGGATTAAAGAGGTGGTTATCGACGACGGCTCCATACCGTCCATAAGCCTCGATCGACAGGATCGATTAACAACGATGACTACGATGTTTTGAACAATGAAATTGAGGAGAATTCGCATCGTGAAAAAAAAAAAAAAGAAAGAAAGAAAGGAAGGAAAAAAAAAGGAGATAATAGCAGAGAAACATCGCATACGAGAGGGAATAATAAGTATAATAGCACTGATTTAACAGCGCACTCGAGAATGTGTGTGAGAACAATGAATGCAAGAATTTCGAGATTTAGTTGCTTGTTTACAAATATTTATCATAATATTCGTGATAAATTATTATTAGGGTCGAAGCAGATGGAGGTTGTAAAAAAAAACGCAAGAAAAATTGCGTGAAATTAGTGGAATTGGTGTCTACGTGTCGAACGACGTTTTCTTTTGTTTTTTTTTTTTTTTTAATATGGATGCATTTTTTTCGTTAAAAAAACCGAGTTATTTTATCATTTTATTTAAACAAATTAATTTAAACTCTTAGATACTTGCTTAAATTAATGCCTCACGGTTGTACAGAGGATGATCGTCGATTAAGATTTGTTCAACGAGGCAGATTTTAATAGATTTTAAAATATCTTTTCTTCAATTGTAATTCTTCGGTTCAAGAAATTTATTAAAAAAGAAAAGAAAAAAAGAATCAGGGGCCATTTTGCACAATTAGAACGTTTCCCAACAATGTTTTCGCAAGATAGAACGATAAAAAGCTCTACTTTTCTTCTACTAATTTACCGCTAATTAGCTACCATCCTCTTATGAATCGCAATGAACGCGATTTCAAATCGCTATTGCGTGTTAAAGATCGTTTAACGTTCGACTTCTTGGCGCGAAACCAAATTATTCACGTAAGAAAAATGATTAAACGATGAAAAAAAGTTAAAAAAAAATACGAAAAATTTCTTAATAAGGAATTAGAAATCCAAAAAATAAAAAATTGAAATAACATTGACATCTAGTCTTTGCTTTGCTATCGATGTCTTATTTAATTAATATTCTCTTAATATCGATGAAAGTACAAAAGAAAAAAAAATCTACATTTTAACCTTTTGGATCGTTATAAAATAATTAATTTATCTTTTTTTTTTTATTCAACTATTTTTTTTTTAACAATCCGTTATTGACATAATAACATAGAATTTTGATAATAAAATTATTTCTGAAGAATTGAGTAACGGAAATCGTATATTATGACTCATGCTCGGCTGCCTGTTGAACGTATAAGGATTGAATTAAAAAAAGAAAATTATTACAATGTTAAATTGTCCAAAAGATCGTAGATCTAGTATTATAAAATATTTTTTTTAATTTACATTTAAATATTAGTTGTCGCGATAAGAAATTTTCACATAAAAAAAAAAAGAAGGAACGAATTTTCATATATTTGTTTTTAATATCGTGGTATAATAAAGCAAGTTTGAAAACTATTGTCCAATAGTATAGAATTTAATCTCGTTTTTTTTTCTAATTTATTTATTGATTATTTATAATTTTCATGATTTTGCAAACACCAAAGAGAAGATACCTGTTGTACTAATAACGCGTATTTAAACGGAAATTATTTATTTATGAAAAAGAAAATTTCATTGTTGTTCGCTATCTATCAAACGTCGTTCATTCGAGTAGACACCTATCAATTTGTATCTGTAAAAATCTGTATATGTTATTGTATGTAGTAGCATCTACGCTATTTGACCGTATATAAGGGGAAAGCTAATCGCGTAGCATTGTCCATGCATTTATTTGCCTGTTAGTTTTCTGTTTTCAGACCTAGCATCGAAATACGTATGTAATTCTAATAATAGTATAATAAAGGAAAGAAAATGGGATAAAGGATACGGAATATTTCGATGACAGAGAAAATTTCAGGGTCTGTATATAGTAATCTCTATCGTTCAAGCTTTATGTATGCATTCATTATATGCATGTGGATAGATAATTAGATATTTAAATATTTCGAATTTTCGATTCGAACAATTTTATCGAAAATCGAATATTCGAATAAAACTTGCTCGATTTATTTGGAACAAAACGATGAGCTCAAATATTATCGAATAAAAAATTGTATATTATTCGATAATTTTCGGATATTTACACGATTTTATAAAAATTAATCGTTATATACTTATTACATGTAAATTAAAATATTTTTTTCTTTCTTTTATTTTATTTCTATTCATTGACAAAATGTAGGGGAAAAATTTAAAAAAGTTTAAATGTATCGTTCGGATTCGAATAAATCGAGATTATTTAAATACTATTACAATTGAAATAGAGATGAATTTTTGATCATGGTTATTCGATTGATCGAACAATTTGAAGTATTATATATAGCCGAATAATAATTGATTATTCGTATTAGTTCGATAAATCGAGTTCTCGACTCGAAACGAATTGAAAGTAATTTTATTCGAATAGAATTTCGATTCTTTTCGAATTTCGAATTTCGAAATCGATATAATTCGATAAAATGTGTTTCAATCGACTTCGAGTAATCGAATAAACTTTGAGCGCTCTCGAGCCTCAAGTGTTTGAACTTTCAACGCAATGTGTAATACTCCACTGATATATGTACAATCCTTGATTATTTAAACTTAACATTTAAAATTTTTCACGAGACTTTCACACTGTCGAATAGTGAAATGAATATAGGAAAAATAAATCATCAGAAGAAGAAGTGAGGAATCGAGCGGAAAAATAATTTAAGAATAAATTTAAATTTAAATTTGATATCTTAACAATTTGTTAATTAGAATTTTATATTAAAATGTATAGAATGGAAATGTTAAAAATAATCGATCATTGATTTAATCGATATCGATAATTATTTTTAAGTGTTAATTTTTAAGTATTTTAATTATATATAAACTTTCGATTCGATTAATTGTTAAAATTAATTTACACAGAAATAACGTCAAAAATAATTGAAAATATTTTAAAAATTTATATTCTGCAAGATTCTTACTTTTCAATTTAAGAATCATCGTATCGAAACGATGAAGGTTATAAGCTCGACGCAATATTTTATAAAGATAAAATTTTAGTCAAGAAAAAAAATCTAAATTCACGTCACTATTCGGTGCAAGAAAATTAATGAGATCAAGAAACGACATTTAATGACAATTATTATACTTTAGTCGAATATTTATCATGTATAACGTGATTTAAGAAAAAATAACAACATATATCTATATGTATTACAAAATATTCTCTAATCGAAGATGCCCGAATTGTGATACGTTTATAATGTTTATAAGCCGATACTTATTCACGGAAGAAATTGTTTTAATGAAGGCTTCTGATTTAGCAATCGTTTCGCAATGTCGTTTAAACATCTCTACGATAATTTGCATCGATCATTTCTCACATCTGGTTCTTCACATCTGATTATTGTACGTATATATGTATATTCGTTGTTGAACAAATGCATTGTTGAATGCATCATATTTTATCGAAATATCGATACGATTGTTATCTCAAATGATATGATGAACTATATATATAACTACGTTCAAAATAATGAATTCAAAATAAATAATATAATAATAAATTCAAAATAATGAATTGCAAAATTTTTTAAATATTTAATCTGGAATATATTTATACTATATTTAGATCATTTTTTAGAAAGATTAATTGCATTTTATAAAAAGTAATAAATTATTATATGATCAATAATTTCAAAATATAAGTTTTATATATTATAAATATATTGTCGAAATAATCTCTTAGATATAATATTGCAACATTTTCTTCCATGAATAAGCATTGTGTATCTTGTTAAACAATAAAAATTATTCAGACGAATTCACACACTATTAAAATACGTGTATGAATTTTTAATTCGACGTCTGTATACACATGTTAAGTAAAATGTAAAAGAAAAAGAAGACGTTAATTGAGAATAGAATTGAACAACACTAATGAATATTTTAAAATTTATATTAAAAAGAATTTTCTTAACTAACACTATCAATTTCAAATAATTTTATAAAAATATAGAAAAACAAATTAAAATTAAAAAAAATATTTAAGTTAAATATAATTTCATTTTAATCTTGCTATTCTTGATTAACGTCGTGACATGTATTTTAATGCTCGATGTTGCGAAAAATCGCGATAAACAAAATTTCTCGATTGAAATCGAGGAAGCGATAGAGAACAACTTTAAATAATGTAGCTCGATGAAAAAAATGGGAACGTATTTAAAAATCAGATAGAAAGAAAAAATAAGAAACAAACAATGATTTACTTTTTTCAATTTTAATTGAGCCAAATATAAAACAATGAACATTTCATCATCCGCCAACGGATAAAATGAAATTAAAATTGCGCATGTGCACGAGTCATGTGTTTGTGAAGAAGCAATTATCCTAAAGGAATCGCGCATAAGAATTACTTTGATGTTTTCGTTGAAAATAAAAAAAAAGAAATAAAATTCCGATGTATTTACGAGGTAGATAATAAATAACAACAACAATAATAATAATAATTAATAATAATAAATAATATTTAATTATAACAAAGTAATAACAATATAATAATAACATTATTATTAATATTAATATAATTATAAATTAGTTGCAGCTTTCTGTGTAAGGTTATTGTGATATCTAAAAAGAAAAAAATAATAACTTTACCGTAGCGATATAAAATTAATTCAGAATTAAGAATCTGATATTTAGTGAACAAAGAAAAAATGAATAATCAGTATATCGACGGGGCTTTTGAATGATGCCTCTCCGAGATCGATTCAATATGATATCATATATAATTATATATATGAATTATATATACGAATAAATAAAGAAAAAAAAAAAATAGCGATCCGTGAGTGGCCGCGTCTCTTTTTTTTTTTTTTTTTTCGTCACTTTCTTCACGAACGAGGTTAAAACGACAATCTTAGGCCTCGTCAAAATACTGCCGGATACATGAGGACATTCCGAAAATCGATTGTAAAGTAACAAGCTGAAAATTTTTTTGCAATTATAACTTCAATATCAATAACGGGAAAAAACAAAATGGTGATGAAAAAAAATGGTGAAGAAAAAAATTTTTGCGATCCGTTCGATTATTCGGAAAGTCCATTTTGCATCTGGATCAATCCGTCCATAACATGTCTCATGCTGAGGCATTTGCACAAATGCGTGCATATTAATCATTGGGACTACAAAAACATATCATCATATGTAATGATAATGATACCGCATATATGTATANTTAATGTTAAACTTAATTATCATTAATTAATTATTAGATTGTGAAAGAATTTCTTCAGGTTCTAAGCAAGATTTGGAAATAATAAAACAAGTAAAATATATAGTTTCAAGTATTTTTTTACTGTTCCCTATTTATTATCCTTATTTATTATTGTTATTATATATATTAATTCTTTTTATTTCAAAATTTTAATTGTTTATTTAAAATTTATTTAAAAATCAATTAATATTGTAGCACAAATTAATTTTATTTATAATTAATAAAAAAATTCGTTCAATATAAAAATTTATATTGTAAAAATATACCATGTATGTATATGTATACTTACATGCATTTTAAATTTCTCATATTGGCTATACGATGGCGCTAGTGAAGAAAATTACTATTTCACATAAATTTGGCGGTAATCTAGTATCGGTAACGTAATTATTTAGATACAAATTATTTCATTAAATTTAATATTTTTTAATTAAAAATGGTTTATAAAAGTGAAGAAAAATGCAATGATTTATATATAAAATCAGAAAAAGAGAATTCACAAGTATTTGAAAGAAAACGAGCTCAATATAAAGATCTTTCAGAAAAGTTCGCAATAACAAAAAGTGATTATTCTAAACAATTTGCCCATATATATTCTGCTAGACTTGCTGAATTAAGAGATATTTTAATTCCACGTGTCCAAACTAAATGGGGTATGTTATTAACTTTTCTTTTGTGAACAATATATATTATCAGGGTTATGATATTCATACAATAAAAGATATATGCAAAGATTTGTTTATGAATAACATCTATATTTTTTTTTT
>NW_006263381.1:962660-964142 GCF_000469605.1 Apis dorsata
GGTCAACAGTGTATACTAATTGGTACACTATATAAACATCAGCAATGGAAACCATCAATTTTACGAGAACTTAGTGAAGATCATCAACTTAGTGTCTCCTGTTCTAAATCAAATTATTGTTCAGAAAAAGACCAATCATTTTTAGAAGATGAAATGTTACGTATTAAATTAGTGGGTAATCAAGTTAACTTAAAACAAATTATTACTGGAGTTGTTTGTGCTATATTAGGCAATGAAAATAGTGATGGAACATTTATGGTAATATTTTAATTCTAAAAATATAATTATAATTATATCTTTACGTTATGTTTTTAATATAATTTATTATATTTAGGTAAAAGATTGGTGTTTTCCTGGATGTGCACCAAAAGAATCTTTAAAAGAACATATATCACAAAAAAAATTGGTAATAGTATCTGGATTAGATTTATCCAATAATTATGAAAGTTTGGGAATATCTCTCTTTTATGAATGGTTATGTGGAATGGCTGGTAATACAACAATACAAAAAGATAATACTTCTATTGTTCGCCTTATTATAGCAGGTAAATCATACATATTATTCTAAGAATTTTATATATGTATATATATATAATATATAATTTATTTTTTTATTAGGTAATATCACAAAAAGTAGTGATATAATGAATACTAGTACAAAACTTGGAGAAATAATAAAGATTGTGGATACATTCTTAAGTAATTTAGCAATGTGTTGTAATATTACCTTGATGCCAGGAGAACATGATCCTACTAATGCTATGTTACCACAAAAACCATTTCATCCTTGTTTATTACCTAAATCATCCAGGTTTATATATATATTGAATTTTATGTACAAAATATTTATAATATATGTAAGTATATATTCATTCTATTTTTATATTTATATAGATTTGAAAGTTTTAAAAGTACTACAAATCCATGGATTGGTAAAATTGAAGGACGAATAATAATTGGTACTAGTGGTCAATCAGTTGAAGACATCATAAAAGTAACAGGTGAAACTAATATTTCACCTCTCGAATGGCTAGAAAAATCTTTACTGTGGAGACATATGTGTCCAACTGCTCCAGATACATTACTAGCTTGTCCATATTATGAAAAAGATTTGTTTATTATAAAAAAATGTCCAGATATATATTTCATAGGAAACACAGATAAATTTGAAACAAAACTATGGAAAGGTTTGTAAAATATACTATTGTAAAATATTTTTAAAAAATAAATTAATTTTTACTTCGATTAAAATTAATTAAAAAATTAATTTTCAGGTGAAGAAAACCAAATCGTTAGATTAATATCTGTTCCACGTTTTAATATGACTTGTACTGCTGTGATAGTAGATTTGGAGAATTTGGACACCCAATATATTTCTTTTGGTAATACTTAAACTATAAAGATATTAATGTTTGCCATGTAATGTTATTATATTATTTTATTCTAATTTAATATAAGTTTTATATGAATATATATATATAT
>NW_006263381.1:964395-976757 GCF_000469605.1 Apis dorsata
CGTTCGTCTTCATTATATTTATTTCATATATTAACTTTATTTAAAATTTTATTTAACATTTTGATTCGTGATATTACTTAACACAAGTAATGAATAAGAAACATGTTCTATTATTACCTGTTTATTTCATTCAAAATGTGATGTACAAAATCTAAGCGCATGACTTTTAAATATAGGTATGTTTGTGACTAAATATAAAATATGTGATAAGAAAGAAATTACATGTAATATCACAGATTATTAGAAAATTATGAAATCACAGCGACATGAGATTTTGAAAACATAACTTGTTACTTAAATAAACATGAATTCATGCTTTATAAATTATAAATAATTAGAACATAACAGTCAAAATACAGAATACAATTATTTCTTGCTAACAAAATATTATGTATAATTCATTTTCAGTATTTAATTTTTCTATAAGAACTAAAATGTACTAGGTATATTATCCTTCTGTAATTCCATGTTCTTACCTGCAGATTACACAAAAGTAAAAATGTAAATTATTATATGCATATTTTTAAATTTTATAAATGAACTGTTTTTGACTGTTATATGAGATGTAAAAATTGTGAAATCATTTGAAGAAATGAACAACATAAAAGAAATTAAATATATAGATATAACGATGTACACAATATAAAACTACATACATTATTATATGTGTTCATAATAGCTGAATATTTTCAATTATTATACAATGAACATCGTCGCAACTAGAAAAAATATGCAACATCGAAGGATAATGCTACAGAACATTTCAGTTGGCACTTTTATTTAACGAAAAAGTTTGATTATAATATAAATACACTTTTTATTTTTATTTTTTTTAATATAAAATTGCCTAATTCAGTTCATATGAGATTCTAACTTTTGAAGGACTATGTCCCGTTTTATCAGTTATAACAGTGAAAGAAAAATATAACAATATCCTTATCCTAAATAAAAGGATGTTAATCCATACAATTCTAATACTTTGGCCGAAATAGAAATACTTAAAAAGCAATCATTAAGGTTTCCCATTAATTTAAGCAGAATGAAGTTATAAAATTTATATTTATAATACACTTTACAGATTCATAATACCATTAACTTAAGGTGCATGTTACATGACCGACAGGTATATATAACAATTGACAGGTAGCTTCTGCATATAGTAACGACGTAGACATACTGTATGTATTAAAGGTTTTATCCTATCTCTTAGCCGTCGGACGTATTCGTTCCTTTTCAGTATCCCTATCGTCACCTACTGTCCATTCAGGATCATTGGGATCCTCACCCTCTATGTCACAACAAGCTGATTCTGTCGAATCTGATTCTGGAGAATCCATTTCCCCATCCTAGAAACGAAATATTAACGCCTATCTAAATATTTATGAAAAACTATTTTTTTTCAACGATTATTCTGCGTATATTACAAAAACTATATTTAAATGTACAAGCTTGTAACAGCTGAAAAAAACAATCAGCGAGCTAATTCATCAAAATATTCTAATGCTTATAAAACTCATGTACAAATGCAATGCAGTTTCTCTTAAATATTGCTAAAATAAAATCAATCGTGTTTAAAATAGGAAGCATCAAATGACACTGCTTACCAGAGATAGCCTCGAGGAGCCATGAAAGTTGGCTCAAAGTTTGTATTAATAATCAGTACGACCATTCAGATATTCTTTTTTTCTTTTTGTAATAAAAAATTCTGACTTAGATAATTAACACTTAAACATTTAATATAAACACAGTGTACGTACATCATCTGCTTTTTCTTCATCACGGGAACAAAGAGATGCTGACGAAGGTTGCCAATGACCATCTGGCATTACTTCCAGCATTTTATCATAAACTTCTTCAGATAATGGAAATACTCTTGGTTCATATGGCAAAATCTAGTAAAAAAAATTATATATAATTTTTAATAAAAAATTATACATAATTTTTAATAAAAAATTATACATAATTTTCTTAAAATATTTTATGTTGCATTTTTTTATTAATAATTCAAATAAATCAAATCAAAATGTAATACCTCATTTTCATCCTCATTTATTGAAACATTAGTGTCGTCCTTTCCTATTCTTAACGTAGGTGTAGCACGACGTCGTATAGCATTTTGTAAAGCAGATGATCGATGCATATTATCCGAATTATGTTGATGTTCTGAATCTTGAACTTGAGGAGTTGCAGGAGGTGATGTAATTGGTGACATCATATCTCCACCAAAATCACTTGCATGTGGAGACATAGGATCTAATAATTAAGAAATAATTTATAATTTATATACTCATATCATCTATATAATCTTTATATCTTAATTTTATTTTTTTTATTTTTTTTATCTAACTCTTTTATCAAAAAAAAATTAGTAAATTATAAATTAGAATTACCTGGTGTATTCGCACCACTATCTGCTCGACTATCTGTTCTACGATTATGCCGAATACGTGATTGATGTGGCATATTCATGTATGTCATAAAACGTTTATTTTCTTCCCGTTCACTTCGTTCATGTCTTAAAGCAATAGTTTCGTCCGACATATCTTCGAACTAGATAAGATATATAGTTATTTTTAATTTTATTATAAAATAAGATTTTTTTTATAAAATTTTTATATTTATATAATTAAAACATACTTACATCACTGTCTTGACTAGGCCTATGCATAACACCATTTTTAATATCCAATTTTGAAGGTTCTTCACATAACCTCCACCTATTTTGATGAAAAAAGGAAAATTCTAATATTAATAATTATTCACTAAAATATTATAGAAAATTATTCATTAAGATTAGAGATAGATCGAAAATAATTTTGATTTATCGTATAATTTTTCTAAGTTATTTATTTGAATTATTATTTATCTGGATTTTGAAAGTTACCAATTATAAAAATAAGAATAAGTTGAGAAATTCAAATTCGAAACTTTTTGAATTTTTGAGAATTTCGAGGTTTCGAATATTTCATTTCTAATTAAAACATTACTTACTTTGGTGTTAATATTTCTTTATATTGTAACTTTTCAAGCCTAGTTGAAGCAGCTACACTATAAGGTATAACTATATTATCAATATCGTACGAATTTTGCCTCAAGCGTCTGTAATAAAATATTTAGTAATACAGTAATAATTTTAATTATATATTTATATATAATTTTATTAAATTTTATAATATTTTTATTAATATAATTACTAACCCATGAGAATTCTTTTCTTTAATTGTATTCTTTTCTGTAGTAGAAGCAATAGTATGATGTAAAGGAGAAGACACTGGAAATGAATGCTTACTAGAGCTGGAAAGTGCACTAATATCATCATCATCTTCAGTTGTTAATTTTTGCATCCTTTTTCTACTTAAACCATGAACACTTCTATCATGACCAAGTCTATTTCTTTTTCCTTTCAACATTTTCTTTTTAATTCCTATAAAAACAAAATTAATGATAATAATATTAATAAATAATAAATAATTTATTATAATAAAGAGAGATCAAATAAAACAATTAATTTTTATAAATAAATTAATTATTTATCAAACTTTTAAATCATTTCTTTTTAAATTAACTTTATACATTAATATTTTATTATTAATATTTAATTCTATTATAAGAATTATTAATTTGAATAATTGTTTTATGTTTAATAGTTATATAATTGTTATATATTTAATAATAATAAAGTTTTGAAGATTAGATATATTTTTAAACAAATATTTAAAATACAAAATTAAGAATATCTTTTTAAATTATATTTATTTAAGGATATTAGATGACAATATATCAATTATCTAATTATTTTCGTTATTTTATGCAAGAACAAAATAATTACTGCAAATAATTGTGTATTTTGTGATCTCTCTTTTAAAAATATACATTTTTTTTATCAATTTTAAAAAAAAATATAATTTTTCAAACTTTTTTATTTTCCTTACAAATGTTTATATATAAATAGAATTTTATTGAACAATTTTTTTTCAACTTCAGATCTATTTACATCTCAATATTTCCAAGAAATTTACATATCATAATTTTAAGTTTTTTAAAAGCATAAATATTCTTATTTAACTAGAATTTTTTTCTACTTTCAAAAACGTTAAAATTCTTTATTTATGTAAAGATATATGAAATAAAAATTTAATAGTTAATTAAAAGTTAATATACTGCCATTTAATAACAATTTTTTCTGAATAGAAAAGATTATATACTTATAAAATTACAGTTATTTCATATTTCATAATTTTCATAATGAAAATTTTAATAATTTCATTCAACTCCTATTTATAAATGAATACAAATATAAATACACAAATAATAACAAAATATAGTAATAAAATGTTCAATATATAATTATATATATATAATATTTTCATAATATTGACAATTACATACTTGCAGTAAGAATACTTGAAGATGATTTTTTTAATCGAGCTGCATATTTTCTATGTCCTGGAAGTTTTTTATTTCTTCTTTCATTAATATCTTTATCTTTTAAACGCGTAATTCGTAAGTTTCCTCTTAACATTTTTTGTTGCCATTCCACTGATTTCATAATGGCTTCAAGATGAGTTCCCTGTGTAATTTCTGCAGAATAAAATATTAAAAAAATCAATTACATTATAAGCTGATATTAAAAAATTAAAGCTTCTTAATAAAATATATAAATAAAACATATATATATATATATATATTTTTATTTACCATCAGGAAATGACAAAACAGGATGAAAACTAGGATCAACAAGTGCAACTCTTTCTTGTACAGACATTTGTTCAATTGGTTCTTGTGGTTGCATTGGATCTAATCTTCCAGTACATAAAGCACATGGTGGTAATACATGATCACAATTGCATCTTACTGTTGATGCTTTTGCAGCACGTTTCGAGACTTCATGTAATTTATCTAATTGTAATAATTTTCTTTTCCTATAAAAACTCCACACAAATGGCCGAGTTCTACTAGCTGGTAATTCACTTTCAGGTGAATTATAACGTCCTGTAGAACCTGGTAAAACACCACTATAGCCATTCACTGTTTCTGCATTATCAAGTATCACTAATCCTTTATTAGCTCTAATATGCCGTTGTAATTCATTATGCTGTCTAATCCTATATTCCAAATCCGATATTTGTGCTTGCAACCATGTCCATCTTGCTGCTACACCTGCACGATCTTGAGCATACCTCCATGCTGCTCTTTTTGATCTACAAGTGATATTTAAAATAATAATTAAAGTTAAAAATAAATAATTAAATACTTTAAAAATTTAATCAAATTTAATTAATTTAAAATTAATTAATTTAAATTTTTAAAAAAATTTTAAATCTAAAATTAATTTTAAAAAATATACTTATATTGATTTATTTTAAATTAAAATTAAAAATATTTTATTTGTTAATTAACATATATTTATTATGCATTTTTATAATTATTTTTGCAAAAAATATACAACTATATTAAATATCAACATATAAATATATACTTATAAAAATATATAAGATATTATATTAAATATTATTAAATAAAATTTTAAAACCGACCAAAAATATTATTCGGTTTTATAAATTTAAATATTTTTCAGGAATAAAGATATGTTAAGAATAAATGTTAAAACAAAATATCAATAATAAATTTCATAAGAAATATTATAAGAATATAAGAATATAGAAGAAAACTGTATAAACTAATTTAATTTTAATTTTATATCACATTTCCATTCTATTAAAATTATAAAATAAATAGAATGGTCCCAAAATTAAAAATTAATTTTTTTGATAAAAAATATAAAAACTCACATAGATATACTTTGTTGATGTGGATTGTTAAATGTCTGCATTTCATCACAACTTTCTCCACCACTACTGGATGCAGTACAATCGGAGTCAAGATTAGATTCCACAACATGTAATTGTGTGGCTAAAGGTCCAGCCACACTTTCTACTTCTTCACCTTTAATTTTAACTTGAGGTGTACCAAACACTGATTGACGGTTGCTGTTACCGGAAGTACTACTCAAATTATCACGTGATCCATCACCAAAATATCGGCAACATAATCGCTGACGATTCACACTATTACTCTGAGCAACACACATTTTTTCAATTTTTTGCAAAAAGGAACTCAAACTACTACTAATTTCAGGAAAGTTTCTAACATTGGATTTAGAACTGATATTAACTAATTCTTGAAAAAGATATTTTTTCACTCCATGATGAGCAAGTTCAAGAACTCCAGTATTTTCTTCAGCAACATGCCTACCTATTATTCTTGCTTGAAGCTTTCTCAGTCTTCTTAATAAAAATGCACATTTCCTTTCACTCTCGTGTTGTTTTTGGGCAACATCTTGCTGTAACTTTAAAGTATTCACTTTATGTTGGTCCACTGCATCAGCAATATTGCAAATACTTATAACATCAACATCAAGTAAATCTCTTTCAAAAGATGAAAATCCTTCTTCAGGCATAGAAAACATTTCAACTCCATCAACTGTACTTTGGACTGGTTCACTACTACCTGCAGATATGTTTTCTGCATTTTCCACATCCTCAATGGATTTAATTACTTGTAAAATTTCCTCAACATTTTGCCCAATATCTCCAACATTACTAATATTACATTGTTCATTATCTGTAGTTATGTCGCTACCAAAGGCCATTATTTGATCCACATCCAGATTTTTATTGTCTCCTGCTGTTTCTGAGCCCACCAAAGGCAAGTCTGCGCTTGATTTTAAGAAACCCATATTGTCCGCTTGATCACCCATAGATGGGTCGTTCATTATAGTATCAGTCACCTTTTTTTCTGGACTGCCCAGAATGTCCAGTTGTTCACAGTCCTCCTTTATTAGTACTTTCTTTGTAATCAAGTCAGATCCGTGCGTAAATGTAGACAAGCTATCAAGATCATTGGCATATTTCGAGTTGATGACATCACGAATGAGATCCTTAGAGATACCATGTAAACACTGCTCGTCGATCTTTGATGGTTGAACGTTTGCAGAAACAACAAATTTTGCCAGAATTTCACGATTCTGACACACCTGCGTAGCCTGCTCTGGGGAAAGAAATCCACCAGCTGGAAGGGAAGGGAGCAAATTTTCAGGCTTTTGAGGACCACCTTCCGTCAGAGCAGGGGCCATCACTGCCACTGACACTGCCAGTGCTGCAGCCTCGACATCCAGAGGCTCCCACGTGCGTACGCACCCACACCTACACTTCACATGTGCTGTGCTCACTCCCATTCATCCATTACTAATTTATTGTCCTGCACTTGTATTGTTATCTTTCAATATAATTTCTTTTTTTCTTTTGTCTTTTTTTTCTCTTGTACCATAAATTCTTTTCTCATTCATTCCATATTAAATATTATGTTGTTTCAACAATAATTTCCATTGTGTTTAATTTCTTCATTTTTGTTTCATTTATGTGCTTTGAACCAATTCATAACATTAACCTGTAAAATAAATTATACAAAATGAATATTTTTATAATAAATATTTTTTTCAAATATTTTAAAATCTTATTTTATTTTAATTCCAATAAAATTAATCTATGTAACAATACATATTTTAAAAAATTAATTCTCTAAGATATATATTGCAATTATAATAAAAATAATGTTCAATTATTTAATAAATAATAAAAATGAACTTTTATAGTATATAAAATAGTATATAAAAAAATATATATATATGTACAAAAATAAAAATGAATATATCTAGAAATATATAATTCATAATATAGAAAATATATTTATATTTAAAAAAATACTATATTATTACATTATATAATATAAAAATTATATTATTATACATTAAATAGCAATATTAATTATTTTCCAACATTCATATGTTTATAAAGTGCCTATTAATCATTATTAAATAAGTACAATAAAAAAACTATATAAAAAATAAGTTATAATAAATAAATATCATAATCTATATATTATATGTAGAATAAATAATAATAAAATATATATGTAGAATAAATGATAATAAAAAGATTATACTAACGTATTATTATATATTAAAAATAAAATCAATTTTAATCAAGTAATTAATATCAATAGTATATGTACCATTGATTAATATTATATAAACTAATCGTTATTTCAAATATATAAACAAGAAAAAAGAGCTCAGAATACTTAATTTAATAAAGAAATAAGAACACGAAATTCTGCTTACCTTATATTTTTTGCTTGCAAAAAAGAAGCACGTTCAAAATCGCAGATTTTTCAGAGCGATATTTTTTGTAAAGGCAACATCCAAACACACAAAGTAAACCAAAAGGAACGTCAGAAAGGCAAGATCGTTCTTCCCACGAAGATATAATTCAGTATATTGGATCACTATTTTCGAGCGATGAACTTCGAACGTAAAGTAAGTTGAGGCGGTAAGTGGCTGCCGGCGAACGATAACAACACGTTATTAAAAAATTGGAATGTGATGGTATACATAAAATAAGATAGTATACATGAAAGAAAATTTTGAATACTTTTACGAAATTAACGAAATAACGAAAAAGAAAAATGTGTCAAGTAAAGGAAAAAAGATTGAAGATAGAAGGAAAATATATATTCAAAAGTAAAAATTTAGGTTCGGTATTATGATATAGAATATCACACATAATTACACTAAATATCACTACCAAATATATGTTGTAGAGATTAATAACAGGTATGCTTGCATCGTTTGACGCATTCCCACGTGATTACTCGTCGCAAAATATAGAAAACAGCAGCAGTGGTGGCGGCGGCGGTAGCGGCAACGACAGCGTTTCCTCGTCGTGGCACAGAATTAAAAAACAAAGATAAAAACATGCCGCACAACACCACCGCCGTCTTCGTCCTCAACAGAGGAGGCAGTTCTTTCTCGTCAGCTGCACGTCTATTGCATAATGACGCGCAAGATTTGTATCCCCGGCAAAGGTACTAGTATACAAATCACTTGGCGTCTTCGTCAATGTCCACGTACGCGAAAAACTTTTACACATGCGACTTCCGTAGAGATGTCGAAGGCATCGAGAATATAATACAGAAGGGAAAGAGAGTGAGAAAGAAAATGAGAATTGTATGTGTGTGTATGTATGTGTGTATGTATATATCGAGAAAGAGCAAAAAAAGATAGAAAAAGAAAGAGAACGCGCAATAAAGAAAGAGAGAGAGAAAGAGAGAGAAGACACTAACGTGCTTCGCCTCGTGAATAGCGTAACCACGAGACGTGCGTTAACGCGGACGTAGGCGCGTTTACACGCTTGAACAGCGATCAGTTGAAAAAAATGTAGTCGAACAAGAACACACGGATAAACGAGGCAAGCGGCTTCCTTCGCGGTACTCTTGTAGCGTACAATGGCGGAGCAAAAAACAGATTCGAAGGCTGCTTCTTTTGGGCAGTTTCCCCTCCTATAACGCTCACCTCACTTCGGGGGCGCTCGACATAATCGCACATACACCCATGAGAATCACGAATAATCGAATGTTCTTGTGCACTACGCAACACGACACGACTTTCATGCAATTCGCACGGATATAAATGTCCGTCACACCCAATGCACGATAATCCCTTGACTGATTTCTCGTTACAAGCAACGCGCGTACTCCTAACCGTTTTGCGTCTCTCGGTATGTACGTGATTCCGACAGTATAGACTTTCTCTCTTTAAATACGAATACCGATGTCGATTTTGGTAAAAGTCACACGAGCAACACGAGCTATTTATCAATAATATATAGGAAATTCAACCAACTTCGCTGTTGCTGAAGCGGGATCGACCAATACTGCAGTGCTGCTGCCGGATGTGGCCTTCGTGCCACGCTGCCCAATCGGATTCATTTTCTATCTATAATGTCGGCGGTAAAGTCCAATTCGCAGCTCGATATATGAATACTAACGAAAAACCCTAGATTCAGAATATTACTTTTCCCGCTTATTCCATACAGTATACCTATTGCTATATGCAAATTATAAGTTTGTGTACCGAAATTATAGCGTCATGTTTAAAATAAATATAAAAATTATTTATTTTTTATACAATTTTAATTAATTTTATATAATTAATTTATTTTCTATTAAAAATATTAAATAATAATTCTAATATGATAAATGTATGATAAAAAATTGTAATTTTTATTAACTTATTATATAAAATATTATATGATAATATATAAAGCATTAAAATAAATTTATTTTCTTTCTAATTTATAATTCTATATTATAATAAATATTTAATATATACAATCAATTTTATACTTGTTAACGTTAAATACATGATAAAAATAATAGCAAAGAATTATTGAAAAATAAAATAAAATATAATTATAAATCAATATTTAATTTTTATTAAATAAACTACACAAATGTTGACTATATTGAAAAATTTCTTATCCAACATACTGTATAGACTATTATAAAATATTTTTATTGCTGCGTATTGGTTTAATTATCATTACTTTCGTTAGATGGCGAGATAAATATAATAGTATTGGTACTGTTAACGCTGTATATAGAGTAATATTTTTGGACATGATAAATATAATAATATCTACAAAATAATATAATGTAAAATAAAAAAGAAAAAGATATATATAAAATAATTAATATTAAAATTAGAAATTTCACAAAATGGATATTGCTAAATCATTATTTAATGTTCGTGATCATGAAGGTTATATTGGTAAAGAAGACTATAATGTTAGTATTTATTTAATTTTTATGTATTTTTAATTTAATTAATTTTTATTTATACAAATAAATGCAACATTAAAATATGATATTTATAAAAATACATATAGTTTTATAAAATAATAAACTTTAATAATATTAATAAAAAAAAAATTACATCTGTTAACATATTATTGATATGAAATTATTCAATATTTTTATATTTTAGAAAAAATTAGAAACTGCTGCTTCTGAAGATGAATTTGAAATAGAAATTACAGGATTATGTGGAGAAATTTTATCTCCTGCACCAGGAGGTCCATTTTCTGCTTTAACTCCATCTATGTGGCCTCAAGATATTTTAGCTAAATTAAATCAACCTGATGATCCTAATTCACAACCTGAGTATAGGTATTTATTATAAATTTCTTAATAAAGAATATTATTTCAATATATAATAATTTAATATAATATATATTAGGTTTGATGAATTTGGATTTCGTGTAGAAGAAGAAGATGGCCCAGAACAAAGTTCAAAAAAATTATTAGGTATTCCATTTGTTGAAGATCCTCAACATAGGTATAGAGAGAATAAAATAAAAAAATGAATTAATTATGAAATTAAAAAAAAATAATTATGTAATTTTTATATGCTTAGATTACAATGGGTTGCTCTCTTAGAATTCAGTCATAATAAAGAAGTAACTGAATTTTCTTGGCAAAATATGGATACAAGATTACCACGTACAGATAAATTGCGGGATATGGTTCATCATGGTGTACCTCATTCTCTTAGACCACAAATTTGGATGAGAATGTCAGGTACATTACAATTTTACACTCAATTACAATTTTTTTAATATTCCAAATTTATAGTATATATTTTATAATATATTTAAATATCCATTATAAAATAAATATTAATTTTATTTTATATTACAGGAGCACTTCAAAAAAAATGTTCTTCTGAGATAATGTATAAAGATATAGTTAAAGCATCAAGTAATGATGCATTAGTGACTAATAAACAAATTGAGAAGGATTTATTACGTATTATGCCAGCCAATGCATGTTTTAGTCATCTTCATAGTACAGGAATACCACGTTTAAGACGTATTATGCGTGCTCTTGCTTGGTTATATCCTGATATTGGGTAATTATATTTTATAAAATAATATTAAAATATTCTTCAATGATTATATTATTTATTTATTTTTTAAGATACTGTCAAGGTACAGGAACAATAGCAGCTTCTCTACTATTATTATTAGAAGAGGAAGATACTTTTTGGATGATGGCTACAATAGTAGAAGATTTATTGCCAGCATCTTACTATTCTTCAACATTATTAGGTAATAAATTAATAATGCATATAACTAATAAATTAATATAAAAATTAATTAATTTTAACTTAAAAATATTTATTATAGGTATTCAAGCTGATCAAAGAGTACTTCGAACATTGGTGGCTAATTATCTTCCTGATATAGACCATGTTTTAGTTCAACATGATATAGAACTAAGTTTAATATCTTTACATTGGTTCTTAACTTTATTTGCATCTGTTGTACATAAAAAAATATTGCTTCGTATATGGGATATGTTTCTTTTTGATGGATCTATAGTTTTATTTCAAGTTACACTTGGAATGCTAAAAATTAAAGGTATATATATATATATATATATATATATATATCATTATTAAT
>NW_006263381.1:976896-988676 GCF_000469605.1 Apis dorsata
ATGATTATTATTTCTGATAAAATATTTAATATTTTTTTAGAACATGAATTAAAACAAGTAGAAAATTCTGCACAAATATTTAATGCTCTTTCGGATATACCTGGAGATATTGACGATGTAGATTTATTATTTAAAGTAAGTTTGATTTTGCATTTATTATTAATAAATGTACTATAATTTTTTAATAATTTATAATGAATAAATAAATTTCTGTAATAAGAAAATAAATAATCGAAAATTATCTTTTCATAGGTATCTTTAGAAGTAAGTGGATCATTAACAGATGTTTTGGTTGAAACTCACAGACGTAGACATTTGGCCTATTTAATGGCAGATCAAGGTGGTTTAGTGGGTAATCCTGATGCTGTACCAAATTTACCAAAACAACATCTTAATAGGTATATTCAATTTACAGAATTTAATTACACAGATTTAATTATAAATTTAATTAGAATATTCAAAATAATATAATGTTTCATTTATAACTATTATAATGATCCCTATTTCCTTAAAGACGTCAAATGAAAAGAAATAAATCAATGTTTCAAACGTTTTTATTTGGAAGTTATGATACTGAAGATGATGCAAAATCAAAAAATATTCGTCAAACAGGTATTAATTAATTTTACAAAAATATATATTTTATATCATATCTGAATGTTTAAAAAAAATTTAAATAAGATAAAAATATAATATAAATATTTTAGAAATATTGGTTGATCTAAGAGAAGCTGTTCTGCAAGTTGCAAGACATTTTATAAATGTTGATCCAAAATTAAGTAATATTGTGCTTGTAGCAGATTATAGTATGGAAAGTCATGCAAAAGATCATGATAATTATGTAAATGTATCACGGACTAGAAAAAGAAGAGCTAAAGCATTATTAGGTATTTTTAATAACAAATATTTATATTATAAATTGTATATAATATAATATACATTATTATAAAGAAAAATTAATCTTATAAATTTCATGATTATGATTATATTAGATTTTGAAAGACATGATGATGATGAATTAGGATTTCGAAAAAATGATATAATTACAATTATAAGTCAAAAAGATGAACATTGCTGGGTAGGAGAACTTAATGGATTAAGAGGATGGTTTCCTGCAAAATTTGTAGAATTATTAGATGAAAGAAGTAAACAATATACATGTGCTGGAGATGATGCAGTTAGCGAAGCTGTTACTGATTTAGTAAGAGGAACCTTGTGTCCAGCTATAAAAGCAGTATTAGAACATGGAATGCGTAGACCATCATTTTTAGGTGGTCCATGTCATCCATGGCTTTTTATTGAAGAAGCTTCAACTAGAGAAGTAGAAAAAGATTTTAATTCAGTTTATAGCAGATTAGTATTATGTAAAACATATAGATTGGATGAAGATGGAAAAGTACTTACACCTGAAGAAGTAATATTATATTTTTAAATTATATAAATTATTCAATTTAAATTTTTATGTAATTATATAATAATTATATAATTTTGTTTCAGTTACTATATCGATGTGTTCAATCGGTAAATTTAACACATGATAATGCACATGCACAAATGGATGTGAAGTTACGATCCCTCATTTGTTTAGGTTTAAACGAACAAGTATTGCATTTATGGCTTGAAGTTTTATGCTCTTGTGTAGAAATTGTGCAAAAATGGTAATAAATATTATAAAAAATAATAATGATGATTTAATATCATCATTAATTTGTAATATCATATCATTAATTTATACATTATTTTATATGTACATAATTTATATGTTATTAATTTTACAGGTATCAGCCATGGAGTTTTATAAATAGTCCTGGCTGGGTACAAATTAAATGTGAATTAAGAATATTAAGTCAATTTGCATTTAATTTAAATCCTGATTGGGAATTACCACCCAAGAAAGAACAATCTCAACCTCTAAAAGATGGTGTTCGTGACATGTTAGTTAAACACCATTTATTTAGTTGGGATCTTTAGCGCATAATATAAAAAAATTAACAATTTTTGTATTAAATTTTTCATATATGCCACAATAATAAGAAGATAATTGTGTAGTACAAATCAATTGTTATTATGTATGTAGATTATGTATTATATATGTGGATATATATGTGTGTATGTATTATAGAAATTCAATGCTATAATACTTCTATATTTTTATTTGTTTATATAAATTATTTAAATTTTATTATTCAACTAAAGTAAATATCAAGAAATTTTAATAATTTTATTAATTGCTAATAAATAAAAATGAATTGTACATAAATATATTTATATATATACATATGTTACATATTATTGTTAATTCTATTTTAAAAAAAAAGTCGTTGAATGGATGAAATCATTGTATGAATTACATTAAAATCAATATGATAAATAAGATTGATGTTTAATAAGAAGATTGATATTATTAATGAAAAAAAGATACATAAATACAAAATTAAAACATTAATTAACTTGAATTAATATAGCCGTACTTAGAATCGTACACGTCTTGAATCTCAAATCCGCAAACCATTTGTTAATATATAAAATTTTAATATGTGTATCTATGATATGTGTACAAAAAAATATTATATATTTATAAAATTTAATTTTCACACTTTACATTATATAACAAAAGAAACAATTCTGAATATATATTGTAAAAAATGTGAAGTCTTTATCTTTTATACTTCAAATTGCAGTTTTAGTTCTCAAAACATGTACATTTTAATATCTGGCTGATTGTATGATTTTATTATATCTTTTTCATTGTAGTATTTTAAAAATTTTCAATAATAAATTGTATATATATATATATACATATATACATATATATTATTTATTTATGTTTAAATTTTAATACATATAAAAAATATAAATTTAATAAAAATATACATTTTTAAAATTTTTGATATGATATAAAAAATTTTATTTTTTTTATGAAATTTATTATGATGGAAAATCTTTATCCTTTAAAAGATTTTTAAGCGGAAATTTTCTATCTCTACGACAACATGGATCTCTTAAGTTATCATCAATAATTTTTATATTAAGTTGTTCATCTTTTTTGATCATAATTTCTGGTTTTTCTAAAAATTTTTTCCATTCAAAATATTCTTGTTTATATAAATCTTTATGTGTTTCAATAGTTGAAGGATCAATATGTAAATCATGTGCATCTAAAGTATTATCAAATATTTCTTTTTCAGTATCTAATATTTCTTTTTCAATATCTAATTTACATTTACAATTGCGTTTTTTTATATAAATAAGATGTAAATCCATAACATTAGTACCAGTAAAGCCGGTTTTAAATAAATCTGAACCTTTCCTAAACCGAGAATATAAATTATATGAATTATTATTTTCTAAAGTATTTTCAGGTAACATACGTTCTATTTCCATTGTTTGAAATATTAATGGAAGTACAATATTCTCATAATCTATACTTGTTTCATTTTTGTCAGAATCAATTTTATTTTCTATTGTCTCTGTTTTTTTAGCTCTTAAATAACCACTTAATTCTTGTGTTTTGCATATTTCTTTATATTTCTTTATATCAAATTGTTCTTTTTCTTCTTTTTTTTTTCTTATAGCTTCTTTCTCTTCCTCTACTTGAACTATCATTTTTGAAGCTGTAGATTTTACTTTTGTATATATATCATGGATTAATGGTCCAATAGCAGGATAACCAAATGCACCTGCTGCATCTGTTGGACCATCTTGACCATCTGTTCCTGCACTTAACATTATTACTTCATATTCCGAAAATCGAGGATAAGCTTTAATTTTTGTCAACCAGTCTAGAGAAAAATATAATGCTAATTCTTGATTTCTACCACCTTTTCCTTTTCCTTTAACTACTACAGTTGGCTCTCCTCCTCCAATTAATACTAATCCTTCTTCACTCACATTATCAATTAAGTTATAAATTTCATCTACTTTAGTAGAAGATAAAGAAAGTACAGGAATATCTTTTACTTTTGCAAAAAACTCTTCTTTTTCTAATGTTTTATCTAATGCAAGACATATTAAACTTGTTATATGAGCATATGCTAAACTGACATCATGTACATCACCTACAACATCAGATCTTAATATTATAGGGGTTAATTTATAATTACATGCTTCTAAAGAAGATGCTTCGATTGCCACTGTATTATTTCCTAAGATAATATTAGTTACATGTTTGAATTGTTTTTTTTTAGTTAATAATTCTTTATCTTTAAATCTTTCCGTAGACATTAAAATTTTTTTTAAATCACCTTCTAACTGGTCAAATATATTATATTTCTTTAATACAGCTATTACTTCTTTTGGTCTTTTAGCACTATATACTGTAGGACCACTAGCAATCGATTCTACAGGATCTCCTACAATATCAGACAATATCAAGCTGATAATTGAAGCTGGATAAGCCATTCGAGCCAAGCCACCACCTTTTACCATAGATAATTTGCTTCTCACTATATTAACTTCTTTGATATCAGCTCCAGCATTTTGAAGCATTTTACTTACATATAATTTATCTTCAAAATCAATTACTGGTCTTGGCATATAAAGTAATGCAGAACCACCACCAGATATTAATACAATTAAAGTATCATTTTCTGTAAGTGATTCTACTAAGTCTATAATTTGATGTGTTGTTTCTAAAGATCTATCATCTGGTTGATTATTTATAGAACCTTCACAATATTTTATTACACCACTTTCTAATAAAGGAAAATATGATTTATCTTCAGATTCCCACATTGCCTCTGTTGATGCAGAAGGAATACTAACAATACCATCCTTCAAATAATTGCCAAGCATATGTTCAAGAACTATTGCCATACCCATGACTGCTTTACCAAATCCAATTAAATAAACATTTTCTTTAAGTTCAAAACTTTGGTCTCCAACATATAATATTCCATTTTTAAATTTAACTTTATTTATTATAAGAGTTTTTGGTAAAACTGCATTAACACCAGCAAAATATATATTTTTTAATATAGATTTAGATTTTTCTAAAGATTTTATATCTAATGACATTTTTCTACATGTGAATTTTATAATGTTTAGGTTAGATAGAAAAAAAATTGGACTACTGAAACAAAGTTAGAAATAATCGTGAATATATATAATATACAATAAAATATTTGTATTATTAGAAATGATTAAAATACTTATTACGTATGTACCTATATTGTGTGAATTTATGTAATATTTTTTTATAGTACATTTTTATACTATAAGAATTATAAACATATCGTTACGAAATAATATTCAGATATATTCAATGATTAGTTCACTTTTATGTATATACTATTTTGGATATACTTTACATATATTAAATTTTTAATTTGTTGAATATTTATTTTAGATTAATATCTTCAATTATATTTATTTTTAATAAATCATATTATAAATATTATAAATATATAAAAAGCATTTTAAATTTAAATGCATAATATAATTACTACATATAACTGTGATAAAAAATTGTTTTATTTATATTTAAAAATTTACAAATTAAAAACTACACACATTTTTTACTTCAAAATTACAATAAATCATATTATATATAACACATATTATACACAAAGAAAGATAAATTAATAAATTACGAAAATTAAATTTTAGTATATATTTTTAAAATTAGTACAACTTAATAATTTAATACTTCATTGATTATTGAATTATTTTGAAGTAAATGTATATGAAGTATATGAAAACTTAAATTTAATAATATTAAATAATAAGTTTTAAGAGATATTCTTTCATTTATATTTTGTGGCTCTTAAAAGAGCCGTTTTGTTTGGAACTGTACTGGAAAAATTTAACCACCAAATCCATAAAGTGTTCTTCCCTGACGCTTCAGAGCATAAACTACATCCATAGCAGTTACAGTTTTCCTTTTTGCATGTTCAGTGTATGTAACAGCATCACGGATAACATTTTCAAGAAATACCTTAAGTACTCCTCGAGTTTCTTCATAAATCAAACCAGAAATTCGTTTTACACCACCTCGTCTAGCTAAACGTCGAATGGCAGGTTTCGTGATACCTTGAATATTATCACGAAGTACTTTTCTATGTCTCTTTGCTCCTCCTTTTCCCAATCCTTTTCCTCCCTTTCCACGACCAGTCATGATGAAACTTTACTTCTATACGAAAGATTTCGTTATTCTCAAATGTATATTTTACAATCTAGAACTCGGTTATATAGTGAGCTTCGTTCATGTATTTTCCCACCACTTCGTTGTCAACCAATTACAACAGTCCCTTGCTATACCAATTGCTTGCAATTAAATCCCATATAAAAAGCCGGTAAAAAGTAATTGTATACATTGTACAATCAAGATGAACATCTGCTGCTATAGAATAACCGATTTTATTAAACCGGTTCCGATTTTACGTGAAAAGCCAGAATATTTATTTTAAGTGACGTTTGAAAGATTTTTATATTAAATTCATATTTATTTCATTCTCATTTAATATAGAAAAGAAATATATACATAACGCACGCACACACATTTAAAATTTTCTATATTTCTTGAAAATTAATCAAATCTTAGACTAATTGATAAAATAATATATTAGAAAATAATATAAAGAAAATTTTTTAAGAGTTCGAAAGCATTATAAGTTTAATTATTCTTTTTTTCTGAAATATAGATATTTTTTATTTGCATACATTGAAATTTTACATGAATAGCATGAAAAATTATAAATGCTATGATTTTTTCTATTAGAAATAAATAATGTAATAGATAATAATTTTTTTAATTTTCAATGTTACAAGATATGTGATATTAATAATATATATTCAAATATAATTTATATATGACGAAGTTTTTCTGATTTAACTTCTTGTTTATAGAGATATTTTAAAAATTTAATTTAAAACAATAATATTATTATTTTTAAGCAAAATTTAATTGCGAAAAATACTAAACAAATAAAAGCAATTCAAAAAAATTTTACTCTTAAATAAAAGAATTTATTTTCATCTTCTCATGAAAAAAAGAAAATATATTTATTTTTTCAAATTTTAAATTTTATGAAATGTATTTTGATTTATTTCTATGATTTTTAATAATTAAAGAAATTGAATATAATATGAATAACGATTTATCTTTTATATTTTTAAATAATATTGAACAATTACTTCTATAATATCCAATTTTATAAAACATACAATAATTTGTTTTAAGCTTTTTTGGATAATAAACTATATGAAAGCCTCTATATTACTATTATATTAAAATTATTATTTTAATATGTTTAATTTGATGTGATACAATTCAAAAATATTATGAAAAATATATTTTTATATAAAAAAGCGCGCCAAATTAAATATGTTAAATAAAATAAATTTAAAGTTTCGAAATAATCAATAATGCTTTTAAAATTATACATTATTTTTAAAATTTTTACTGAATATTAATTAAATAATTATGAAACGATATTGCTTATATTTATCATAGTTTTGCTTATGTATATATATTAAATTTAAAATACATTCTAATATTAAATTGTTATAATTTGAAAAAAGTTCTTGATATTTTTTATTTTATCTTTTATCTTTTATATTTCGATATTAGAATTGATTTTTAAAAGATATTTTTTAATTATAAATGTATATAAATGTATTATAAATATTCAAATATGTGATTCAAAAAAATAAAAAAATTAAAAAAAAATATAAAAATACAAAATATAAAAATTTAAAAAAAAAATTTTTAATTGTATTAATAAAATTTAAATAAAAATACAATTTTTTGAATTATTATAACGAATTTTCATATGATATTGCAGGTTACTTTATTAAAATTTTAAGATCTGATTTTTTTTTGCCAGATGTGTGCAGTTATTTAGTTTATTTTATAAGAAATATGAAACATCTCACAATAACTATATTTTTAACCTAAAATATTTTAAATATATATTTAATTCAATTTACAAAAATATAATTAATAATAATGTATTCATTTTTATTTTTATTTGTTATAACTTTAAAATATTTTATAAATTAATTTCTGAAACTTCATATTAACGATCTAATTGTTAAAATGCAAAAATAAATGTTTAAATACAATATTCAAAAATAAATTATTAAAAATAAAATTTATAACTGAAATTTTTCAATAATATTTTTTTTTATAAAAAAAAAAAGATTCATAGAAGATTAAAATTCAATCAAAAAATTATTAAATAATCTATAACATAAATGGAAAAGTAAGGTAAATTGAAAATAAAAACCGAAAAGTTCCTTTAGTTTTAAGATAATTTGTGGCCCTGAAAAGGGCCATTTAATAAGTTTATGCTTTTTTTTCTGTTTTTCTTGGCAAAAGCACTGCTTGAATGTTGTAGTAAAACATTTCCTTGAATATCTTTGAATTGAAATCTTTATAATAACTTCAGACAATTTATTCAATTCTTCATCATTATGAATGAAGTAAGTTGTACATGACATGATATAATTCTAGATTTTTTATTATTTTGAACTATATTTCAATCTAATTATTAATTCCAGAAATTCAGATAGACAGGAATGTCAGAACCAATATATTCAACATTATCTTTTTTTAGAAGTCTATGAATAACTATTGAACTAACTTGAATTTGAAGTTCTGCTTTAGTCAAACAGAATAATTTTTCCTTTATTTTTGTTTTTCTTCTTTTGCCATGACTAGACATTTTAGATTATATGTACTTTTTTAATAGCATATATGTATTTTATTTAATTACATATTGACCATTGTGATCTATTACATATTGCCATCTTTTAGGTAGTAACATGATTCCACGTTCATAGAACTTTTGATCTTTGTTTGCAAAAAACTGATCTAAGTAGTTTTTGACATCCTCATTTGAAGTAAATGTTTTATCATCTAAAGAATTCTGTAAAGATCGAAACAAGTGATAATCTGAAGGTGCCAAATCTGGCGAATATGGTGGATGCGGTAGCACCTCCCATCCAAACTGTAACAATTTTTGGCGAGTCATTAAGCTCATATGAGATTTAGTATTATCATGATGAAACACTACACCTTTCCTATTAATTAATTCAGGTCTCTTTTGTTTGATAGAATTGTTTAATTTGTCCAATTGATTACAGTACACTTCCGAATTAATCGTGCAATTGTTCGGTAGAAGCTCAAAAAAAACAACTCCCTTGAAATCCCACCAAACAGAAAGCATCACTTTTTTGTGAATGTTGTTTTTCGAAGTTCTTTGCGTTGACTCATTTAACTCACGTTTAATATTGTCGTAAACGATCCATTTTTCATCTCCAGTTACGATTCGCTTTAAAAATGGATCACTTTCCTCACGTTTGAGCAGCAAATCACAAATATCAATGCGACGGAGCAAATCTCTTTCTTCGAGAATGTGTGGAACCCAAATATCGAGCTTCGAAACGAAACCAAGTCGTTTCATGTGATCATGAACAGTTGAATTCGACAAATTCAATCTCATAGCAATTTCTCGAGTTGTTATTCGTCGATTTGCTTCAATCAGTGCCTTTATTTTGTCTTCATCAGCTTCAACTGGTCTTCCAGAACGTGGCGCATCTTTAATGTCAAAATTGTCAGAACGAAATTTTGAAAACCAGTTTTGACACTGGCGTACTGTTAATATATCTTCTCCATAAATTTCACATAACTTTTTTCTTGCCTGAACAGCATTTTTACCTTTTCGATAATAAAAAAGTAAAATATGCCGAAAATGTTCCTTTTGGTCTTGCATCTTTATTATCACACACGAAAAATATAACCGAATAGAATCAAATGAATTTTTTTTACAAATAAACGATGAAATGTCAATTTTCCAAATATATAATACATATTATATAATAAATATATAATATATAACACAGTTTAGGATGAAGTTGGTTGGATAAATATTCAACTAACGACGCTCGTTGCTGAAAAACGAAATTATTTTCCGAACAATACAAAAGAAAATTAGCAAGAACAGCAACGCTACAAAAACTCCCTTGAATGAAAGTGGAATGAATATGTTTAACGTTTTTATATAAGAACTGTGTAGCTTGTTCTGACCAATAACTGACAAGCAGCATTTTCATTGGTTTGTATCTACAATAGTTTTATAATCTGTTATTTTATATTATTTTTATAAATTAATAATCTTTTAAATTAATAATATATTTTAAATTTTCTAATTCTATTTAATAATTTCTTCTTTTTAATTCTTCATTAATTCTTTTTAATTCTTCATTAATAATTATTATATATATTTTTAAAATAATATACAAATTTCTTATATAAAATATTTAAATATTGATTAACTAAATAAAAATTATTTCTTTATAATATACATATATTTATTTTATTTTTTATATTTTTGTATATGTTTTGTAAATATATATATTTTTATTTTTCATAAATATAAATATAATCATATTTTTAAAATATTTAATTTATTATATTTTTTGTATTTAAATATATATTACAAATATTTGTATGTATATGAACAATATAAATTTTATTTCACAATAATCAATTAATAAATTATATATTATTGCAATATTAGAAATTATTGAAAATAAATAGTATATTAAATTCTAAATTTCTAAATTTAATATTAAATCATTATTTGTAATATATATTATAGAGAACTTCTAAAAATAATTTTTTTTCATTAATAGTTAATTTAAATATTGTAAAAATATTTTTAATTTATCAATATATATACTTAATTTATTGTATTAAATTTAAAGCTAAATATTTCTGCAATTTTTTGCTGTGAGATTATCTACTGTAATTTTAATTTCGTTTAATGTTTTTTATTATTAGAAAGATAATAATATGTAATAACTAAAAATTTTTATTTATAAAAAAATAAACTTAGAAATATATTAGATATATTATGTATAAAAATCAATTGTATTAAGAATGAGGTAGCATCAACGCACCAATCATATTGTATAAAAGTGTCGACGATTCCATTTTGAGCTCTCATTGGTTGAGTGTTGCTTATACTTTGGTATATGAAAGGAACACGCTATCCACAGCAATCATTGAATCGTTTGCTCAGTACATGGTACAGTTATACTGAACTCTGAAAACTTGACGACATTCAATTTATCATGCCGCCGAAAGTTAGTGGAAAAGCAGTGAAGAAAGCTGGTAAAGCACAAAAAAATATTAGTAAAGCTGACAAGAAAAAAAAGAGAAGGAGGAAGGAAAGCTACGCTATTTACATTTATAAAGTGCTTAAACAAGTGCATCCTGATACTGGTATATCCAGCAAAGCAATGAGTATTATGAACAGTTTTGTGAATGATGTTTTCGAACGGATTGCAGCAGAAGCATCAAGATTAGCACATTACAATAAACGATCTACCATTACTTCTCGCGAAATTCAAACTGCTGTAAGACTTTTATTACCTGGTGAATTAGCAAAACACGCAGTCAGTGAAGGTACTAAAGCAGTTACCAAGTATACCAGCTCAAAATAAACAACATCTTGTTGTTTAAAAAAAAACGGTCCTTTTCAGGACCAACAAATTTTAATTACGTGGAACATTTTAAAGTTTTTAAACATACATAATTCAATACATTCATTATTAAATCCTATTTTTTTATTTTTTTCATATTTACTATTTATTCATATTTACAAAAATTATAATAAAATTTATTTTAATTACTATTAATTATTTATTATTTATAATATAAAATGATATAATAAATTTTATTATATATATTATATATGAATTATATATATGAATTAAAATGGATTCCAAAATCTTAATTTTTTTATTAAAAAAATAGTAAAATTATTTTATTA
>NW_006263381.1:989116-991493 GCF_000469605.1 Apis dorsata
CTATAAATAATTATTAATTATAGTTAAATAAAATTGTATTTTCAATTGTTTTATTTTAATAAAAATTATATAAAATTCGTAAAATATATAATATTATAATTAATTTATCAAAGGTGAATACATTTAAAATTTATTTGTATAATATTATATAAAAATTAAAGATAAAAATATAATTAAAATAATTATTATATAAGAATTAAAAATAAGAATAAAAATGATTTTTCTTTCAATTTGTTGAATTTCTTTAGAATTCTATATTTTTGCGCTTTTTTTCTAATATGGATGAAATTCCATTAAATTGTAATTAAATGTAAACTACCACAGTCAAATAACAAAATTCCCTAGAAAGTTTATTAATCACGAATGTTAGGTTTTCAAAACGCGTGTATACCAATAACTTTCTATAATACTACGTTATTTGTGTAAGATGGAAACGTTGTGATTACAAGTGTAAAGGTAGGAGCGGGATTATTGCGAGTGATTTACTTATACATTTATTTATAAAAATTTTAGATAGCCTGACATTTGGTTTAATAATTAATTCGTGAAAATATTCTTAATAATCAGTGATAATATAATATTTGTACTAAACTATAAATATGTCTGACGAAAAGAAGGTAATACTTTATAACCTCAAAACTGATGTAATGGTAAGTGACGATTCAAGAGCATTCTTTGTTATAGGAAACTAAGACAGAATCAGAGCACATAAATTTGAAAGTGCTAGGACAAGATAGTGCAGTGGTTCAATTTAAAATTAAAAAGCACACACCACTCAGGAAATTAATGAATGCTTACTGTGATCGTGTGGTAAGTACATATGATTAATTTATTATAATATTGTATTTTATTGGATAATTTTAAATTAAATTTTTTAATAATAAAATGCTATACATTTTATCTTTTATTTTATGTATAATTTATATATTTTGGAATTATTATGTTTATAATTATATTCACAGGGCTTAGCAATAGCAGCAGTAAGGTTTAGATTTGATGGACAACCTATAAATGAATTGGATACACCAACCACTCTTGAAATGGAAGAAGGAGATACAATAGAAGTTTATCAACAACAAACAGGAGGAGGATTGTGTTGAGATTTAAGATTGTCCTTTAATAGTTTGAAAATGGACTTGATAAAAAAATTTCTGTTCCAGTGCTTACTTTAAAAAGAAGGCATTAATAATTTTCTATTTTTTCCGATATAGAATATTTCATTTCATAATATAATATGGGAAAGTTGTTTATACTTTTTATATATATCAAACTTAACATTTAGATCAGTTCAATCTATATGTTAGTTTATTTAAAAAAAAATCTTTTTAAATACATTTTATATTCTTTAATATCATAAAATAATAACTTAAGATTTTTAATAAGTATTCACATTTTATTATTATTTGATGTTTTTAATTATTCTGGTTTTTGTAAAAACTAGATGAATTCTATTTCTCTTCTAATATATTACTTCAATTTCCAATAATTTGGCTGAAAATATTGTACAACAGATATACTGCTATGTTATTTCTAGTGATAAACATTGTAAATGAAGGCACATTAGTTGTCTCTTCAGCATTTTGCACTATGTAGAAAAACATCTACATCAACAAACACATGTTACTTACATAACATAAGATTCTTTGTAAATGATTTTCATAAAAAAGAAATTAATAATGTAAAATTTCAAATTTTCTTAATAAATATCATCTTTTTAGGTATATTCATTTATTATAATAATGTACAAGTAGAACAATGATGAAGAACATTGTTAGAAAAAATTATGTTAATATTTAATAATGTAACTATTTTTAAGAAGTTCATAAAAGTTTTGTTTGTGTTCTATGATTAAATCTTATTAATATTACATTTTTATTTTTCATGAAAATAATATTACTTTGTATATGAACAAAAAAATAAATTGTATCTTATCTTTTCTATAAGGACAAGTTTTCTTATTTTTAAGAAAAATTTTTTTTATAAAAATAAGTTTTATGTAAAAAATATATTTGAAATTTTGTATGTATTATAGATTTTAAAATATTAACAATTTATATTGGTGTTTTTATAGTTATATTAGTATTATATTTTTTATAGTTTTTTTTAGTAACATTAAAAGTATTTATGTTTTATTTAATAAGTTGAATTGCCGAAATTTTTAGTCTACTTTAAATAAATTCTAAAACTTGGCAACACCGCTCTTATGAGTCGAGAGTTATAACATTATGGTTATGGCAAATAGAAAACCATAATTTAAGTAATATTTTTTATAAAAAATTAATTTAAACATGGATTATTTTTTTAATAATTATATGTAAATATTAAATACTTATAATAAATAAAAATAATATAATATATAAGTAATATATAAATATTC
>NW_006263381.1:991801-1017747 GCF_000469605.1 Apis dorsata
TGATAAATTTTGAGGTTAGAATATTTATATTTAAATTATTTTATTTATTTTTATTTTTTGATTCATAGAAATATTAGTATATAGTAAAATAAGATCAGATTATTAAAAAAAAATATATAATTTTAAAAATGCATAATTAAATGTATAAGTTAATAGAAATTAAAAAAAAATGAACATTTTTTATATAAACAAAAAGATTAAATGAATACATAAATGAAAATTTATATAGTAAAATATAAATGAAAATGAATAGTAATAACAATTCATAAAAAAAAATTACTGAATTGATTATAAACACCAAGTTATATTAAAATTTAATTATAATTTAAAAATGTTAAATATGACTATAATATACATTACTATTAATCATATATATCAATATTAGATACATTCAATGCATTGATTATCTAATTACACTTAATATTTAATATATTTTTTATTGCATTGAATTCATGTTTTCAAATCATTAAGATTTTATCATTCTAATGTCATTCAAGCATTGATTTGATAATTATATGGATAAATCGTAATATTAGTAGCGATTAAAATTGAAATTAGATTTCAATATAAGCTAAATTTCAATATAAAAGAATAGATTCGACAAATGCGAATCTTTGATAGTGTTATGTTATCTCACAAATCATATATTATTATTATATATGTTTTGTGAAATCGTTATTCTAAAGATTAAATCTCAGAATGTAATACCTATATTTTTGTATATTAAAAATTAAGACACATTGTAATTTTAAAAGAAAAAAGGATGAAAATGTGTTCAATTTCCTTTATCTCATCTATAATCACGTATTAAAAAAAATATATATATAAAGAGAACAAATAATACATAATATATAACAATATATACATAAAGAAAAAGGATAGAAATAAGATAAAAATTCAGGAATCAGCACTATTTCTAAAATGTCGTTAATGAAACATAAATATAGAAAAAACAAACATATAAAAAAAAAAGGCAAATATAAAATAGGAATTGTTTATCAACACCATCTCTTGAATATTTTTAGAAAGATGTTTTTGACATTTAAGAAATAACGTTAATTTTTTAATATATATTCTACTTTATTTTGTATTTGAAAAAATATTTTTGTCAAAAAATGATGATAAATTCTTATTCTATTTCTATCCTTGTCTATATTCAGTTTTTATATTTTCTTTCGCCCACTATTCTTTTTGCCTATACTTGTTTTACAAAACTTGTGTTGAAGCAATGATTCCGATATCTAATTAACTTTATTATTTTTTTTGTCTATTGATTAAAAATTTTAATAGACTTATCTATTCGATTCAATTTCTATATATAGTAAATATATAAATTTAAAAAAATAAAAATTCTTGTAATATAAAATAGTATTCTACATTTATTTTGTCCATCTTGTCTGTAGTAATAGAAGTGCAATATCTAACACATGAATTATGTGATTATTTCTAGGGATTTTATTTCTAAAATATCTTCAAAAATTAATATAATTGCAATCTTCTATATAATAATATATTAAAGAACATGGCGGTTAGTTGATGGAAAGGTGTACGTAAACAAAACGTTAAGTTTTACTAATCTTGTAATTAACAGTTACTTGTAAATAGTAATAATAATAATAAATGTATATAAATATATATACATAATTGTAAATAATTAGATATATAATATATGATTATTAAAGACATATGTGCAATATTGTTACATGTGAACAACATACATCTACTGTACATTCAAAAAATCAATAATTTTTTGTAAGAGTTTAAAATCATATTAATTTATTGAGTGCTAATTATAAAAAATGGCTGATTCTGAAGAGGAAAATGATAAAGATATAATATCTGGAATTAATATGACTGGTTTTTTATTTGGAAACATTGATGACAATGGTCAATTGGAAGATGATATTCTTGATCCAGAGGCAAAGCAACACATAACTTCATTAAATAGACTCGGATTAAGTTCGTTTATTCGCGAAATGATGTTAAATGAAGATGTTATTGAAGAAAAGGGTAATGAATCTAATGATAAAATTGAAGAAGAAAATAATATAACTGATGAAAAAGATATAAATTATGTGGAAAAATCACCTAGTGCACTTGATTTTTCTGATATAAATGAGTTAGCAGAAGATGAAAAAGAAGAAAGTATTATAAGTATGTAATTTATTAAAGATTATTTTTTATGAAAAAAAAGTTAATATATAATATTAAAATTTATTAATTCATTTTTTAAATATATTTTTTTTAATTAATTTTTAATTAGACAAACAGGACATGTTTGAAGGTAAACCTGAGAAGGAAAATGCTGATTATGATGCAGATGATGAAGAAGTTATTATTAAATCTGATACACAATTAATGCCACCTCCTCCAATACCTGAAGAAAAAGAAGCACTTACAGCAGAAGAAGCAGAAGCTGCACGTCAGCGTAAATTAGAAACTCCTCTTGCTTCTATGCTACCATCAAAATATGCCAATGTTGATGTTACTGAATTATTTCCTGACTTTCGAGCTAATAAAGTTCTAAGATTTTCAAGATTATTTGGTCCAGGAAAACCTAGTAGTCTTCCACAAATATGGAGAGGTGTCAAAAAGAGACGTAAAAAGAAACGTCATCATGATGTTAGAGATTCTGATTCTGGTTCTGATCAAGAAGAAAAAAAATCAAAATTTAAAGTCTGTATAAAAAAGAAATTTTCAGTTTAAAAATAATATTTTTATATTATATTTTTTATATTTTTATATTATATGTCTTTATATTATAGGGTTGGGTAATGCAATATAGTACAGATCAAACTCCAGATATGTATTGTTCTGATGATGAAAATAAATTATTAATGCCAATAGAAGATAAAGAACAAATTGGTAAAACAGGTGAAATTGGTGAAAATGGAGATATGGGACCAAAAGTAGCAGATTGGCGATTTGGTCCTGCACAACTTTGGTATGATATGCTTCAAGTTCCAGAAACTGGAGATGGTTTTAATTATGGATTCAAACTTATTGATAAGGTATTTGCATACATTAAAATTATATTGTATATTAAATATAAAAATTATTAAATTACACTTACTATTTGATTTTCCAAAAATTATTTATAACTATATAAAATTATTTTTATATAGTTTATGATATAAAGATATATAAGAAATGTTATTATTATAAAAAATTATATTTTTAATAGACAGATGAATTAAATAATAAAGATAAAAATATTAGAGATACTAATGAAGAATTTTCTGATGATGCATTTTTAATGGTATCACAATTGCATTGGGAAGATGATGTTATATGGAATGGTGATGATATAAAGCACAAGGTATGTGATATTTTGATGTAAGATATTTCTAATTAAAAATTTGTATATGATAACAAGTAAGAATACAAATACTTTGAAAGGTATTACAGAAATTAAATAGTAAAAATAATGCGGCTGGATGGGTACCATCCAGTGGAAATAGAACTGCTCAGGCATTTAGTCAACCAGGCAAAGGTGCACCTGTATCAGTTACATCAAATGTTCGATTAGCCACTTCACAAATTACAACTCCATTACATATGCAATCTCAAAAAACTAAAATGTAAGAAAAAACGCATTCTATTAATTATGTAAAGAATTAGTATGTTAATATACATATAAACATGTATGTAATGTATATGATATATTTTTATTTTCATTATTGATCTTACTAGGAACATGAATAAAGCAAATCAGCAACAAAATCGAGAAGAAAATTATGACGATACTTGGTATTCGATTTTTCCTGTAGAAAACGAAGAATTGGTATATGGTCTTTGGGAGGAAGAAGTGATTTGGGACCCTGAAAATATGAAAAAAATTCCTAAACCTAAAATTCTTACTTTGGATCCCAATGATGAGAATATTGTTCTTGGTATTCCTGATGATATAGATCCAGCATTAGTTCATAAAGATAATGGACCTCAACCAAAAGTGAAAATACCTCATCCTCATGTTAAGAAAAGTAAATTATTATTGGGAAAAGCTGGAGTAATTAATGTATTAGAAGAAGATACTCCACCACCACCACCAAAATCACCTGATAGAGATCCATTTAATATTTCAAATGATACGTAAGCTAATATATAATAATTTAATAATAATAAATAATTTTAATTTCCATAAAAAACAAATTCAATTATTATTGATATTATTTAGATATTATATGCCACGATCATCAGAAACAACATTACGATTAAAAGTTGGAGGTGGAAATTTGATACAACATAGTACACCTGTAGTAGAATTACGTGTTCCATTTGTTCAAACTCATATGGGTCCAATGCGCCTTCGAAATTTTCATAGACCACCCTTAAGAAAATTTAGTCATGGTCCAGTTGCTCATTCTGGTCCACATTCTGTATTGCCATTAATAAAACACATAAAAAAAAAAGCTAAAGTATGTGTTTATATTATATTTTATAATTGTTTGTTAAAACAAAAATTAAATGACGTTTGCATCTTAGCAAAGAGAACAAGAAAGAATTGCATCTGGCGGAGGTGATGTCTTCTTTATGAGAACTCCTGAAGATTTAACTGGCAAAGATGGTGAATTAGTACTTATCGAATTTTCTGAAGAGCATCCTCCTTTAATGAATCAGGTAGGAATGTGTTCTAAAGTGAAAAATTACTACAAAAGAAAAGCGGGAAAAGATCAAGGACCACAGAAATACAAATATGGTGAAACTGCTTATGCTCATACTAGTCCATTCCTTGGAATTCTTACACCTGGTCAAAGCATACAAGCAGTTGAAAATAATATGTATAGAGCCCCAATTTACGAACACAAAATTCCAGAGACAGATTTTTTAGTTATCAGAACAAGGTATTGTAATACAATGTATTGTATTTTTTTTATTGCAATGTGAAAAATGCAATTATGAATTATTAATGAATTTTTATATATAATATGTAGACAACAATATTATATCAGAGAAGTGGATGCTTTATTTGTTGCTGGTCAAGAATGTCCATTATATGAAGTTCCAGGTCCTAATTCAAAAAGAGCTAATAATTTTGTGAGAGATTTTTTACAAGTATTTATATATAGATTATTTTGGAAATCTCGAGATACTCCTCGACGTATTAAAATGGATGATATTAAAAGAGCATTTCCTTCACATAGTGAAAGTAGCATTAGAAAACGTTTGAAATTATGTGCTGATTTTAAAAGAACAGGTATTTATAATTTTATATATATTATATTAAATTACAATTTTTTTAAATCATTTTTATATTTTATATAAATATCAAAATTTATTCTATTATTAGGCATGGATTCAAATTGGTGGGTTATAAAACCTGACTTTAGATTACCAACAGAAGAAGAAATTCGAGCAATGGTCTCTCCAGAACAATGTTGTGCTTATTTTAGTATGATTGCTGCTGAACAAAGATTAAAAGATGCTGGATATGGTGAAAAGTTCCTATTTACTCCTCAAGATGATGATGATGAAGAAATGCAATTAAAAATGGATGATGAAGTGAAAGTTGCACCTTGGAATACAACACGAGCATATATTCAAGCTATGAAAGGTAAATGTTTGTTACAATTGGCAGGACCAGCTGATCCTACAGGTTGTGGTGAAGGATTTTCTTATGTTCGAGTGCCAAATAAACCTACAATTAGCAAAGTAAGTATATGTTTTATTGTTATAATTTCTTTTGTACATTTTAAGATATTTTTTTTGAAATATGAATTAGGAAGAACAAGAAGCTCAACCAAAGAGAACAGTAACTGGAACTGATGCTGATTTAAGAAGATTATCATTAAACAATGCAAAAGCATTACTTCGAAAATTCGGTGTTCCTGAAGAAGAAATTAAAAAATTATCGCGATGGGAAGTAATTGATGTTGTTAGAACATTATCTACAGAAAAGGCCAAAGCTGGTGAAGAAGGTATGACTAAGTTTTCTCGAGGAAATCGGTTTTCTATTGCTGAGCATCAAGAAAGATACAAAGAAGAATGTCAAAGAATCTTCGATTTACAAAATCGTGTTTTATCTTCTAATGAAGTTTTAAGTACAGATGAAGGCGAAAGTTCTGAAGAAGATAGTTCTGACATAGAAGAGATGGGTAAAAATATAGAAAATATGCTTTCCAATAAGAAAACTAGTACGCAATTATCTCTTGAACGAGAGGAACAACAACGACATGAATTACGAAAAATGTTGATGGGGGAAGTTCAAGAACAAGATAAAAAAACCAAAGAAAAAAAGAAAGATGATGAAGAAGATAGTCCTGTAAATAATTTTAATTCACAACAGGGTAGGGTTCTTAAAATTTATCGAACGTTTAGAAATCCAGAAGGCAAAGAATATACAAGAGTAGAATTAGTAAGAAAATCAGCAGTAATAGATACTTATATAAAAATTAGAAATTCTAAAGATGAAACATTTATTAAACAATTTGCAACATTGGATGAAGCACAAAAAGAGGAAATGAAGAGGGAGAAAAGAAGAATTCAGGAGCAATTACGTAGAATTAAACGGAATCAAGAACGAGAACGTATGCTTGGTGGTCCCATGACAGGAAATAATGCATCATCGAGTAATATATTCGATCGTAGTAGTAACAATACCCCAACAACTACATCCTCGAATAGTATCCTTCCATTCTGTAATTCTTTCCAATCTACTTCTCCTGCTTCTAAACATCCTAAACCTGATATATCTCCTTCTAAACGTAAGAAACCTAAACTTAAACCAGATCTTAAACTAAAATGTGGTGCTTGCGGTAATGTAGGTCACATGCGTACGAATAAAGCTTGTCCCTTATATCAGAATAGCATAACTACAGCACCAGTAAATGTTGCGATGACAGAGGAACAGGAGGAAGAGATTGAAAAACAACTCAATACAGATGATCAAGATCTCGTTAACGTAGATGGAACTAAAGTGAAATTATCATCTAAATTAATTAAGGTAATTTATTTTGAATTATTTAAATTAATTATTTAGCTATTAAATATTAAAGCATTAAAATTAAAAAATTAAAAACTATTAAAATAAAATAAAATTTGTAATTTTTATTTTGTATTTCTTGTAGCATGCTGAAGAAATGAAAAGACGTACGTTACTTTTGAAAGTGCCCAAGGAAGCAGTAAATTCCAAAAAACGAAGGAGAGCTACTGGAGATGACCATTGTGATTATCTTAAACGACAACAGAGACCTGCTAATAGGCGTAGAACAGATCCTGTTGTTGTTATGTCTACAATGCTAGAAAGTATACTTAACGAAATGAGAGACTTACCTGATGTTCAACCTTTTCTATTTCCTGTTAATGCCAAGGTATATTTTATTTTTATTGAGTATGTTTTAATAAATATATTTTACAATTTATCTATATATTTGTCATTATTCTATATATATATCTATATATTTATCTATATATTTATCTATATATTTGTCATATTTCTATTAGGCTGTTCCTGATTATTATAAAATTATACAAAGGCCTATGGATTTGCAAACTATACGTGAAAATTTAAGATTAAAAAAATATCAAAGTCGAGAAGAATTTTTAGCTGATGTTAATCAAATTGTAGAAAATTCAACTCTATATAATGGAATAAAAAGTTCATTAACAGTAGCAGCCAAACGTATGTTGGAAACTTGTGTAGAAAGACTTGGAGAAAAAGAAGATCGTCTGATGAGATTAGAGAAAGCAATTAATCCTTTATTGGATGACAATGATCAAGTTGCTCTTACTTTTATTTTAGACAATGTTGTAAATAATAAATTGAAATCTATGACAGAAGCTTGGCCATTTTTAAAACCAGTTAATAAGAAATTAGTGAAAGATTACTATAATGTTATTAAGAGACCTATGGATTTAGAAACTATATCTAAAAAAGTATCTGGTAATTTAAACTATATTTATAATGATATTAAATATTATGAATTTTTTTATAAAAATCATGATTATATTTATATTTATTATATTGTTTTCAGCACATAAATATCATAATCGTCATGAATTTCTTAGAGATATCGAACAAATTTTGGAAAATTGTACAGTATACAATGGAAAGGAATCTCCATTTACACAAAAAGCAGAATTGCTAGTGAAAGTTTGCAAAGAAACATTAGATGAGGTTATTATTGAGATTCTTTAAATATATTTTAATTATAATTAAATTTTAATGTTGTACTCATAATTAAATTATATTTTAGTATGATGAACATTTAACACAGTTAGAAAACAATATATTATTAGTACAAAAACGAGCAATGGAACAAGCAGACATAGATTCTTCATGGCTTGGAGCAGATGAAGAAAATTATACTATTGTAGAACCAGAATTTAGAGGGGTATTATATTTATTTATAAATTAAATTTATGTTTATTTTGTTTTATTTTTTAATAAAAATTTTTATAAAACATGTAAAATGTTTTTTTACAGAGTCAAACAAGTTCGCCAGAAAATCCATTTGGAAAAACGAACATGGAAGATTTTGATTTTGTGGATGTAGAAGGAGATATGGAAGGTGATGGTAGTAGAAGTGTAAATTCTAAAAAAAAAGATGTTCTTGAAGAAGGTAAATAAAATTTTTTCATATATATTTTTATATATTATATATTATATTTTTATATATATTTTTATATTTGTATATATTTTTAGTTTTACTTAAATAAAAAAAAATTATTAATATATTTCGTTATAGATTTACAATTCTCTAGTGAAGATGAATTTGATGAGGTTCCATTTGGTACGGATGAACAGTCTGAGAATGCTGAAATGGAAACACTTGAATTGAATGAAGTTAGAGAAAATACAGAAGGCGGAGTAGTATTGGCGGATGATGATAGTCAACAAGCAGCGGAAGCAATGGTTCAATTGGGTAATGTCGGTTTTTATATGACGGACCAACAATTGCTTCAGCAAGGTTGGTAATTGTAAAGTATTTTATATATATTTTTATTATTTTATTGTTTTTTTAATCAATTTTTTTTTTAAATTACAGACGAAAGTATGGATGTTGATCCAAACTATGATCCTTCTGACTTTTTGTTAGCTGGTTTACCAGCCAGAGATGAAAAAACTGAGAATAAAATACAGGATGATCTTGCTGTATCTGAAAGCGATGATGATGCAGAAAATAATGCGAAACAAAAACAAAAAACATCACAACCATTACCACAACCAGAAGAAGATGTTGGTGGTGATCTTTGGTTTTAAACAAATATCATTTATTTTTAGTAATAAAATTATTTTGTAGTTTACTTCTTAAATCAAAAGAATTATATTACAAAATGAGAAAAAAGTAAGAGAAAATCAAAATATTTATTTCTTATAGGAATAATTGAATTTCAATATTTGAAATTAAATGAAATGTGTATGTTGTTTAAAATGAATGATTTTATAAAAAAGAAAATGAACGCCTGAATTCCTATAACATATCTATGAATATTATATATACATACATGTAAATATATAGTAGAAAATTATTTTATAAGTATCACGCGTATCTTATTTTTTATGCAGAATAAACTGTATAAATTTATAAAGAAAAATAGTCAAAATAAAATAGTCGAATGTAAAAGTTTGCAAATTCAGTTTGCTTAAAACTATTTCTAACCAAATTTTTGTTTATATAGTAAAATAAATTTTTTACAGTATTAATATAACATTACTTAACAATGATTACTGATACGAAATTAAAAAATAAAATGGATTATATACAACGAATGTGTAAAGATTTGTCACGCGATCAAAATAAACTACTTAATAATATAATTCATATAACAAAAAATGCATTACCACATCAATTGATAATTTATGATCCAAATAATATTATTGTATGTATTATTCAACTTTATTTTTATTATTATGATATATTGCTTCGAACTGATAACATATGCATATATAAACGAAGAAAAAAATATCGACATGCCAGAGAATGTTACAATAATTTATTGAAAATATATATTCCTAAAAAGTCTAAAGAAACTCTTGAAATTATACTTAATACAATTTGTGAAAATAAACTTTGGGAGTTTGAAACCTTTTGTTTTGAACTTATATGTGATTTATTGAAATATGGTCTTAGTGGATCATTAATGTTTCATGCTATATGGGATAAAATTGAAGGTCCAAATATGAATATAGAAGATTCAAAAAGAATCATGAGAATATTATATGAATTATTAAATGTATATGAATGGCCAAATACTCATGATACAATAATAGTTATTGAAAGAATTTTAAATCTTTTTTATATTTCTATAACTACTACAGAATCAACAATTAATTTTATACCATATGCAACACTTAAAAAAAGTTTGGAAGTTTGTATTATTAATATGGTAAAACATATATATAATTATCATCTTCTCATCATAATTCATCACATGTGTTCATGGGTTGTTGAAACAGAAATGACTGATGAATTTATATTACAATTTGGTAGTACACTTGAATATATAGCCTTCATACATAATGTAACATTATATGAGAAAACTTTAACTCCAAAGATATTTCCATTATTAATGGAAATGATAGCATCCACAAGTAAGATAAGCAGCTTATTAGGTAATCGAGTTATTCAACATTTGCTTGATAGAAAAGAAAATAAAGCAAATTTTGATACACCTAAAATATTTTTTGAAGATGCTAACTTTGACATAAAAGTGGAACGATATTATAAAGAAGATAAAATATTCTGTAAATATCATAGAGAAATTTTACATGACAGTTTTCTAAAAGGTATTTTAAATCATTGTTCATCACGTATGAATTTAGAATCAATATATTGTACAATATGTCTGATTGCTGTAGAAGTTCCATGTGGATTTACAGCAGCAGCTGTAGTTTGTCTTTTAATGAATTTACAAGATATAACTTTAAAAGAACAAAATAAACGTCATGTTGAAATATCGTATCATATACATGCAACAGTGATAGCAATTATGTCTCTTTTATGTTGGATTCATAAAGCTGATGTATTTTACGAATATGTGAATAAAATAATGTTGGAAAGGGCACAATGGGCTCCGCATTTAAATCCTCCTATTCAATCTCAATATAATTTTGCTGCACATCATATTCTTTGGAACAAACCAGATTTATTTTTTGTAGATTGGGAAGCTCGCTATGGTTTGTGGAAATGTTTTCGTTTAAGTGAAACTGATGAACAAGAAATTGATGCAGATTAAAATAATTTAATTTTATCAAATTATATGATTCAAATTAATTTTAAAGAATTTTAAACTTGTAATGTCAAATTTTACATAATATCATGAACGTTAAGAAATGATTTGAATGATTGAATTACGAGTATAACAATATTTATCTTGATATTTTTTATTTTCAATTTATAATTTATAAGTAAATTTGAAAACATTTTATAATAAACCTATATCATACAATTATACATACAAGTAATTGACATCAAAATGGCTGTTTTGATATTATACATATATATATAAATATATATCTGCTATATATATATAGCATAACTCATAGTATTACGTATTAAACAAAGGCAAGAAAAATTAATAGTGTATAGTATTTTATTAAATATTTATCATAATTTGCACTTTTCAAATGTATAACAATGTTAGTATATAATTAAAATTTATTTATAATTAAAAAGCGCGGTAATTTATTCGAAATTATTAATTTTTGTATATCCATTTCACATCACTTTAAATATTTTTGAATCATAAAACAATTATTTTATAAATTATAAATTAAACATGAACTATTTGGAAATTGATGAAATGTTTCTTTGTAATTCCTAAGAAATTCTAAGAAAATATTGACAATGAAATCAAACAAACATTTTTAAGCGCAAATTATACTGTAATTATTAATATCGTATTGTTTACATAACGAATTTTAGTTTTTGGATTATTTTCGTCAAATCATCAAATTGCGTATCAATAAAGGTTAACTTTTTAAACAAATTAAAATGTTTATTTTTTTGTTTATTATCAATGTGTTCTTTAATGATGACAATATTTTTTTTATTTTTGAAAAGAATAATTTTAGTTATATGATTTGAAAATTTTAATTAATAATTTGACAGAAATATATACATAAATAAATTTTCTTAATTCAAATAATATTACTTAAAATGTAACTATAAAACAAAATTAAAAAAAATTTGCAAGAATTATAAATAAAAAGTAAAGTATATTTATGATTCATATTTATTTATGAATAATTTGTTGTGAATATTTATTTTTCAGTTACACAAATAATTTTAAAGAAATAATGTCTGGAGAACAGTTTTCTTTAGTTTGGAATAGTTTTCCTAGAAATTTATCCTCTGGATTATATACTTTATTAACTGATGAACAATTAGTTGATGTAACTTTAGCTGCAGAAGGTCAAATATTACGTGCACATAAATTAATATTGTCAGTTTGTAGTCCATATTTTAGGGAATTGTTCAAGGTATATTTTAATTTATTTAATGTAATTTATATTTGTTTTATGATAATAAGATATTTATAATAATATAGGGAAATTCTTGTAAACATCCAATTGTGATTTTAAAAGATGTCAATTATCGTGATCTGTCAGCAATGCTTCACTTTATGTACCAAGGAGAAGTTAACATTAAACAAGAAGATATTGCTAGTTTCTTAAAAGTAGCAGAAAGTTTACAAATAAAAGGATTAACTACAGGAACAGAAGAGGTATATTCAAACAGATAATAAATTAAATGTGCAATAAAAGAATTTATTTTTAAGAATTTATTGTTGTAGAAATTTGAAGAAAATTTGACAAAGAATGCAGAAAACTTAGATCAAATATTGAATATAGAAAATAGCAGTATTAATTTTGTTAATTCAAATGCAAATGCTTTGATTTCAAAAGAAGAAAGACCTGTGCAGAAAAATCAACAATGCCAAAAACAACATGTTCTATCAAAAGATGAATTACACAATGATGAACTATCATTAGAGAATAAAAATGTCAGTGATAAATGTTACCAACAATATTCTATTTCTAATTCAACTTATAATGTTCAAAATTCTCATATGGAACAAAATAACAGTTCAACAAATTTAGAAGATGAACCATTGGATTGTACAGCTGATGTAACTCATATGGAATCAACAAAGCATGAACCATTGGATTATACACTTGATATAGATACAGAAACAGGATATAAAACATGTTTGCCTAATGAATCACTTTATAAATCTGATGAAAATTTTGAGACAAAAGGTAATTATTTATATAATATATTATTAGTATAATCATTTAGAAAAAACAAGAAATTATGAATTAATAGATTAATGACAATAAAGATAATTATTTGAAATAGAAAAATTATTTAATTTTTTATTTAAATATTCCAAAATAAAATAATTAAAATTAATGAAAAAATTACTGTTTTATTGAGAACAAAAGATTTGACACACTTAATTATTTTCAATGAATAATTGTACAAAATTTTTTTATATATAAATTAATTTTATAATAAAATAAATTATATGTTTATTTACTGAATGTTTCAAATCTAAATTTGTTATAATTCAATTATTCATAATGTGAAAATATTGATAAAAAATATTATATTTTGTAGATTATGTACCAGATATGCAGTTAGTTCCCTATAATCAGAATGCCCAAACTCAACCATTTAGTAAGTCTTTATATTTCATCTATTTTATTAATTCAATAATATATTAATTCAATATATTAATTCATATTAATATCAATATATTAATTTTATAATTTTTATATATTTTTAAAATACCTTTATTAAAAATTATTAAATTATAATTATCAATAATATATATTTTATTTATATTTATTTAATAGGTTTAAATAACGTAAGTGGTTTTGAAAATGAATTTACATATGAAACTGGTTGTCATAGTAAAGGTCGACGTACTGTTAAAGGTATTTCCAACAATAGTTTACCATTAGAAACAACTTTACGTGTTGTATCTGAATTGGGACCAACTTTACGTATGGAAAGAGGCAAAGTTATTCGAATGTATTCATGTCCATGGTGTCTTCGTCATTTTACACGTAAAGAAAATTTGAAACTACATGTTCGATATATTCATGGTCCACTTGAAAGTCTAACATGTAGACTATGTGGTAATAAATATAAGAATAGTAACAGTTTACGTGTACATTCATATCTTTATCATAATGCTAAACGGGACAAACCTAATAAGCCATTACTTGATGGTGGAGAATGAAATTAAAAAAAAAAAAAAAGAACTGATATTAAAATTTGCACAAAATTACTGCATAATATATGCAATATTGTTACAATTTCATTTTTAAGAAAATTGACTGCATGTGCTGATTAACAAAAAAATTTATAAAAATCTAATTATTTAATATTTTTTATTTTGTTTTTATTATGATTGTTAAACTATTTAAAGACTTCATAAATTTGGAGGAATACAATATTCTCTAAATTAATTAGACAGATTTAGATTGTAGAAATAATTACATATTTTATATAAAATATTATATAAAAAAATTTAATTTAAAAAAATCGATTGTAAACATATATGTATATTAATATATCATTTTGTGAATACATTTTTTATAAAATAAAAAATTAATATTTGTATGTTTTTTTTCCTAAAGTATATATATCAAAAAATATCAAAATATACATATAGAATATCAAAATATTAAAATATATATAAAAAAGAATATTAAAATATATATAAAGAACAATATAGATTTATCTGGAAAATATATTTGATTTAAATATAAATTTCTTTTCAAATATTCATTAATCAATTTACAATCATATATCAATCACTTTTGAACAAGACAATTATTTTACAAGAAAAGATAAAAGAATTATATAAAAAAAATTCCAATTTGATTCCAAAATCAAATGTTAAAATCATTAATCATTCATCTCTCATCAAACTAATGAATAATTAACCGTCCTATCAATTTATATTCAAAATATAAAATTATCATTAGTTTATTATGATTAAATGATTTCTTAATTCCTTTTTTCCTCAAGAAGTCTATTCATCCTATTCATAAAAATTTATATTATATATAAAAATTTATTATTTTTATATATTTTTTTAACGAACGATGAATTTTTGCTTTAACGTGGTTTTATATGATTTCCTAATCTGGATCAAAAAGAAAGATTCATCAATTATCTTGGATCATTGCCTGTAATAAACATACCCATAATTGGATTCGATCTTACTTAGACTTCGATAAATTATTCGAATCATCGTATTGCAAATCTTAGAGGATTGAGGGGAAATAATGAGACTAAAGGACAGTAGCTTCGCAATATCATTGGACTACTGTCTGGTTGGCCTTTTGCAACGAGGTCAAAGGCCACATCTTCGGAACATAATCATCTATAGACAGCATAGTCAGTAACACTGTGCCGATTCTCGTACATGCGACCATTATTTGTACAATTACGATTAGTAAAACTCGCCAATTTTTAAGCCGTTGATCCACTTCCGATTTTGGATTCACCATTGAAAAAGAAAAAGGGTGCAAATATTAATCACAGATATCATGATCGCGATCAACTTTGTGGATATTCTCGGTATCTCGTTGTTGTTGCACTTTAGTTTCAACCTACTACTGTTGATCGTTTTGGTCCCACTTCTGTTACTCGTTTATCCGGGTAATTATCCATGATAACCATTCCATCGGTGTCGTTGACAGTTATACTTTAGAGGCACGAGTTGAATTAACTTCAGAGACCAGATTTTGATTTGATGTGCAATTTAAAAAAAAAAAATTCAAAATAACTTAATAATTTCTGGTTCTAAAATGTATATATTTTTAATTGTTTTTTTTATTTTTTAATTAATAATTGAATTGATTTGTGATTTAATAATTAATTTATATAGGTGAAATATTTTTTTTAACTTAACTACTTTTATAATTTGGTATACATTGAAATATTATTAATAATAATGATATCTTAAAAAAAGTTAAAAAAAATTCAATCTTTAAATAAATACTTAAAATATTTATTTGCTATTTTTGTACGATAATCTGGAAATGAATAAAAACGCAAGTATCATTTGTTTTGAAAAATTTATAAATAAATCTCTTATTTCATCTCATTATATATAAATATCATTAATAATAAGATATTAATAATAATTATCATGAATAATATTTTTTAATATTTATATTTATTTATTTATATTTTATTAGTTTTTATTCTTTTTTTATTAAGTTAAATATCATTTCTCATAAAAATTTCTTTGCATTCATTATCGTATTTTGAAAGATGTCATTTAGATAAATAAATTACAAATGTTTCGTAGAAAATATTAACGAGGAAATTACAATTTTGTTAAATATAAATATATAAATATAAATCGTAACGATGTTTTATTTATGAAAGTGATTCATAACAAGTAAAAAACTCGATGTTGTATAGTTTATTAATATTATTAATAAACTTAATCATATTTTGTTGCTGATATGTATTTCCTTGAAATTATATGTTTTATTGAAATTATTTATAATATGCAATAACACAATTATGTTTTTTTCGACAAATTTCGATTAATTATTATTATTATATATTGCAGATACACGAAACATTCGTAATAAATAATAATTGATAGAAAATTCGTATAATATCAGAAGATTTTTGTACGTTTTTTGGCCAGACATCATATATCTGTTTAATAAAAATTAAGAAAAATTGAAAATATAATTTTAAAATTGTAAATTTCAGTTATAAAATAATTATGATAGACAATTTACTTAATATTATATCAAGTACCATATAAAAATATTAATGATTCTCAATATTTCGTATCATCTAATTTAATTTTATTATTATAAGAAATTTTATTATTATAAGAAATATATATATATATATATTTTCATTTCAAGTATTAACATGGTCAAGAAAGAGTTGGATACGTTTTGTAAAATGGAAATATCCAAATGTGATCGTCGTAGAAGAGAACAATATTCGTACAATTTTGGATAAATTTCGGAATCATGTAGGTGCAATACGAATATAAAATTAATTTAATTCCACTTTTTATTACACTTCAATATTGTCAGTTTAGTCTTAAATGTATATTCTTTTTCTTTAAATATAGGGAATTTATACTTTATTGATTCAAGGCCGTTCAATTGCGGAAAGCATTCGTGCTCATTTAATACATTTGACTTCGTCCAGAAGATTTCTTCGTGCAGGCTTATCTACGCGATGGGGTCTTTATGTATGGAAGGATCTTGATTATTTTTCCGTGGACAATCATTTGTTAAATTCACCGTGTTTATATAGAGGTCGACCTATTACAGAATTCAACATTCAGGTCGGTTTTCAAATTCTAATTTTTCATAGTCTATCAATTTGTATTCTGTTTTATATTATATTTGATATTTCTTTTTATACAATTTTTATTTTTCATTTTTATTATAAGCTTTTCTGCATATTCTATGCTTTATTACGAATTACATTTTCTTCTATTTCTATACTTTAAAATAAAATTTTTAATTATTTAAATTTTTTTATTTTAGATTTTTTATCAAATTTGATTTTGAACATGGGTTATAATGGGTTATAATGGGTTATAATTTTTTTCAAATTTTTAATTCTCTATCATAAAATAGATAAGAATTTTTTTTACAATTTTAGGAGATCTAAAATAGGATTAAGAGAATCTAAAATAGAATCTAAAAAGGTATATGAAAATAATATATGAAAGATATATGAAAATTGTTTAAAATTTGATGTATTTAGTTGTTTTATATTTGCTTTTTTAATGCTACATTTATTAAAAGAAATTAGATTTCTTTATTCACTTCTTTAAATTTAATTACGAAATTTGAATATAAAAGTTTAAAAATATAAAATATATATAAGATATAATAGAATGATAAAATAGAAATATAATACACATATATATAACATATAAAAATACAAAAATATATATAGAATTTGATACAACATATAAAAATATAAAATGTAATGTTTTATAAATTAGACAAAAAGCAAATCGAAAAATTTAGATATACGTGATGCTATTTTGTGATTGAACATTAGAAACTTTGCTAGCATTATAAGATGCAAAGAGCTATATATTTCAGAGACAGAAAGAAAAATACTAAACTTTTGAACTTGAAAACTAAAACTTTAATATAAATTTTAATAAAAAATTCTTTTTAATTAATTATTTATTATCGATTAATTTATCAAATTGGATCGATACTTTTGATACGCAATATGTTTTTCACTAATTTTATATTATTATGAAATTTATTTCTAAATATGAATGTATATATCTAAGATTGTTTCCCTACATTTACATATAATTTTTATTCATAATTTTATTATTTATATGAATAAATTGATTATTTATTATTCAAATGAAACAGAAGTTTGTAATTAAGATAATTAAAATAATCGTTAATAAATAATTAATGAAAAAGAATTATATTAAAATTGATACGAGAAACTTGTTCGAAATTCTAACTTTAGAGAGACATAAACTTAAAAATGCATAAATTTTATGATAGAAAATTAATAATTAGTTGATTTTCTTTATAACTTTACCAAAATATCTTCTCTATTCTTATCACATTTTTTGTTTTGAATACACCTTGAACATCCTGTTATGCTAATAGCAAATCGAAGTTTTCAGTGTTCAAACACGAGATCGCGCTGATTCCGAAATTTTTCGGTCGTTTTCTAACTTATCGTCAAAATGTCAATAGATCAAGAAATAAAAGTATAGCTAAGTTTTATAATATTTAGAAATATTTGTTTAAGAGAAGTGTTATAAAGAAATTTGTTTTAAAGTGAAAAATTTGCAAAAATGTTGAAAATAATTAGAAAAGAAGTTTTTTAGAAGAAAAAAAGAAATATAAGGATATAAAAATAATGTGTACATATTTGTATATTAAAAATTATATGGATTAAAGTTCATTTTAACAAGCAAATAGTTAATAGTTAAATAGTAATATATTTAGTATTTGGATTCATGCATTTTAGGATTACGTGAGTGATCTCACATCGAAATTTTTTCCACCGGAACAACCACCATGGCAAGTGCACGTAATAAACTGTTTCTTTCGTGGCGAAGAATATCAAATCTGTTTAGTGAGAGTCCATCATTTACTTCTACGACAAGAACACTTAGTCTTAGCTGATTTTCTTCCATTAAGATATTGTTCCGATATTTGGGAATGCGAAAAAGTGAATTCTCCTTTCACGAATCTTTATTCCGAGCCATCGGCACTTCCGAAACTTTATCAGAATCTCACGGAAAGTTTTAGTAATTATTGGAACGAATTTTTATATAATAATGACCCAAACAAAAGACCGGAAATTTTAAAGAAACAAATTGATATTCTGCAATGTTGTAAAATCAGTGTGATAGTTTTATTTTCTTCGATGAAAGAGATAACAAGGTAATTAAATAATAAATAATAAAAAGATAATTTCACATAATTTCGCGTAACCTAAAAAATTATCAAATTTCTAGAATTCTTTATCAATATTTTTCTTTTTTCACTGAAGGCAATACGGAAAAGGAGAAGATTTCAAGTTTCTCGATATTTTTTCCATATTTCAACGAGAAGCTAAGAAACGAAATATCGAGCAAATCGTGTTCTTACATGCCTTATTAAAATCTTTGAATCCTTTTAAATTTTTGTCTAATCTTGTTCTGTGGTGTTGGTATTTAACAATCATATTCATATTAAAAACACCGATTCTGTTTGCTCGAGAATTACGAGCCTTAAAATCGCCTTACAAACATTATTATCCGGATACTTTAATTTCCACGTTATGGTATTATGTTCCTCTAATATATCGTGCCACTATGGAAGTGTTATCTATTATGTGGATCGCGATAAAGGCACCGAAAATTATTTTCGAGGAATTGTTTTTGAAATACGCACATGTGAGTCGACTTCAAACTATATCTTCTTGTGGACGAAAAGTGGTTGCATGGTCGGAGGAGGTCGAACTCGATATTCTTCGAAAAATTTCCATTATGACAGGTGCGACAGAAGCTGAAATTTTGTTGGCCGCAACTGTAGATGCTCTCAAAAAATATTTCCGTCATTCTGGTGTTAGAATACCGGATGATGTATTCGCCACTGGAAAGTTCGTCAGACAAAGAGCGATATTTGTACAAAATCACGAAACCAGAGGTATTTTGTGCCTTACACTTCCTACGAAGACTTCGTTGTTCGAGGATGATTTGGTTGAAATTTTGCAGGTTTGTGTTAGAGAATTTAATTTAATAATGTTATAGTAAAAATCGATTTATAATAATTTTTTAATATTAATTTCATAATTAGATAAAATGTGTACTATACAATAATTTTACAATAGTTTTACAATAATTTTAAATATTTGAATTAATTATAGTTATTGTATCAATTTCTTCGTCTAATTTCTAAGTAGCAAAGAAGAATAAAATTAACGTAAAATTCACAGGACGAAAATAAATTACGTAATGATGATATGCCCACACGTTTGACGTTAATTTTTTCGATTTAGTAATTTATTATGCTCGTTATCTTGAATAATAAAACAGCAGTATTCTCTTTAAGACGCATTTTGCATTTCATTTTTATATTTTTATATTTTAATATTTTTATTCTCCTTTGAGAAACATCGATAGAAAAAAAAATTATCGAATAATAAAAATTATGAATTCATAGTATTATTCGTAATAATATATCATAAATAGATTAAATATTTATTTTAAAAGTACTTATTTCAGATTATTCAAAAGAATGTGCGTGAGGCAAGATCAAAGCAAAGTGCGTTATATGCAATTACGGCGGCAGAAGAGTCCTGCGGATTAATTTCTTCTTGTTTACCTTCCTTATTACTTAAAGTGATGCTAAATCATTTAACGAGAAGATATTCCCTTTCTTTAACACACATCGATGGAAATCTCGTTGTAGAAGGCGTCGATGCGGTGATGTATTGGAGACCACCTCAAGGCAATTGTAGTAAATGTTTTATTAAAAATTTTTCATCTATGAAAATGATAAAAAAAATCTACGATGTTTTTCTCATATCTGTTTTTTTAATATATTACGTTGTGAGAAAAAATCAAGAAATTTTGAATTGATTTAAGAAAAAAATTATGAAGGATATATAATTAGAAGAAATTTAAAAAATTCTTTATTTCTAAAATATTATCTTAAATGTTTTTGACAAAACCATAAATATTTAATAATTTTAATCATTAAAAATAATTGCTTAAAAATCGTTTAAATAATTACTTAAATATTTTTTATCACTTAATACATGTTTCATTCTTGATAAAAATCATTATTAACTCACATGATACGGAACATGTTAATTGTTGTTGGAAAATTTATTTCTCTTTTTTTGATTTATAAATATTCTCAATATGTATCTTCTTTTATTTTCAATGTTCATTAAAATCTGCAACTCATTTTTTTTAGATATGTCGATAAGTCTACACAAATATGGAAGTGGTGTACGATTGGGTGTGATGGCCGACGCGTTAATTAGTCCCGAGCATGCAATCATCACAAGAACTTTTCCAAAAAGTGTGGAGAATCTCGCTAATGTAGTTGGTGTTCCTAGAATTCCGAGCAGAAGTCCAATTCAGAATCTAGTTAATCCAAGCACTTCACCGGGATATTAAAAATGTATCGAGATTGTATAAAATAAATAAGGTTCTAATTTCTAATCGATATTTGAATTGTTTTTTTTTTATCGTGTTTTAGCACATTTTTAAAGTCAGAAATTTAAAGAAAAGATCTTAGATTCTTAAAAAAGAAAAATTGTTTTCATATATAAATAACTAAAATTTCTTTTGTTTTATAACTAAAAAAATTTTTCCTTTCACAAATACCATAAAATATTACAAATAATATTGATTCGGATATTGCACGATATTATGTTAATGATAATTCAATTTCAGTTCATTATCTCTTTTATATTTTCTTATTTATGCTTGTTTACATTATAAAATTTTTTTCTTACAATTTTATATTAAAATTAATTAATTTCGCATATCTTCTATGTCTGACATATTATCTGCAGTAATATGGATAATTTTACAGCTCACGTGTTTGTCTCTTGAGAAGATAAATTCTTCTAAAAGATCGAATAAAATTTTAAATTTGAAAATAGAACTGGATATTAGATTGTACAACAATATATAGAATTTTTTATATTTAATCATATTGAATAATATTTATAATTATTTTCGATATTCATATATTTATAAAAAAATTTTCAATTTTTTAAGAAAATGATAATAAAAAATGAAAAAAAATTAGCTATGTATGTTTGTTACATTTTTATAAATTTATGATGCAATATTATATTTTATCTCCGTCCTTTTTGATACTCATTTTTTTGATATATTAAGTAATTATATAAAAATAATATTTTTTGAAATTATAATATATATATTACAATAAATATCACGTATATATTTATATAAATATGTATACTCGCATCTAATTTGTACGTACACTTTTATTGTACAATTTACACTTTATAATAATTCATATTATATATAACAGAATGTTAAGAAAGATATATTTTTTATTTCTCTACATATATTATAGTGAATAAAAAAAAATTCTAAAAAAATATTTTTAAATTAAAGTATACTTAAATTACTTACCAACATTTTATATTCTTTCCCTTTCCTTTTCTTATTTAAAGATATTGTTATTGATAATTTTTATAGATATTTTTTTAATCATTATCACGATTATATTTTATTACTATTATTAAAATAATTATATAAAAAAAACTATTATCATTAGTATTATCAATAATAAAAAAAAAGCTAAGAATAATTAAGTAAAATTACAATCATTATAGTTAAATATTTTTATCCTCTGTTATGAAATTCATGAAAGAAATATTTTTTTGAAAGTTGTAAAAATGTTTTTAAAAATTAAATAAGTTCATCGAATTTATTTTATTATTTTTTATAATGTATAACATGATAACATTGCACTTCAAAAAATTTCGTTAATATATTAATTAAGCGCCATATCTACAATTATATAATTAACTAGAATACACTAATTCCAAAATTTGACTAATTTTTTCCTGACAATGATTATAATCACAGTTGGGACGTTACGTTACAACGATGCGAAAAATAATCATGCATCGTTTTAATTAGCATGGCAGACTTGATTTCTCAACTTTTTATCTATATTGGACGTTATAAGGCAAAAATTTAGAAATATAAGAAGTATCAATTTCTGAGTATATTCGCAATTTTTCTCTATCATTAACATCTCCCAGAGTATATGATTTTAGTTTTACTATGTTTTTGTTCAGAAATATTCGAAATATTTAATTATTAAATAATATATCTTCACATTATATATTTCCATTAATATATATATTATGTATAGAAATCTTGTAAATATTTATCAAAGCAAGATTTAATTTTTTTTTCAAATCTTTTTGTTTCTTTTTTTTTAAAAAAAGAAATTTATAAATTATTTAAGTAAAAATTTTTATTTTAATAAAATTATTGAAATCTAGTTTTTATTAGTAAAACTAAATAAGATGTATATATAGCTTTGTACTGTTAGATAAGAACAAATATGACAATCAATGATCATAATTTTGACAAAAATGTAATTATTTAATTAAATATTTTATTTCCTCGCTGTTTATTGTTTCCTGTTTTTTTTTTTATTTATTTGTAAATGCATTTCATTGAAATTTAAGTTTCATTCTATAAATACATGTTATTACGGATTAGTATATATAAATACTATCATTATCATTATATATAAAATATAACTATCATAGTTATCTAATAGAAATGAAAAAATTTCATAATAAAATAATAATCAGATTAAAGAAAAATAAATAACAACAAATAATACTTTCTTTTTTCATTTTTCAACTTTCAACAATAGAAATAACAATAAATGATCGTTTACTTTTGCTGGAGGTAATAGTGGTTCATTGAAACTTAATTAATAATAAATTCAAGCTAAACTGTCTCTTTCACGTTCCATTTCGATTGGACCTTTGCCCCAAATTTTTCTATTTTTGGTGTACGGAATAAGCCCCACCAATAATCCAGAAACAACAATCCAACTACCCGCCATATAAAAGGATAAATCCCACGAATTCGTTATATCAAATAACCAACCAGCCAATGGCGGACCAAGAAGATTCCCTATACCCTGACATAATAGGCTAAGACCATAGGCAGTAGTGAATCTCTCCAGAGGTATCAATTGTACCAATATAACAGGAGTAAAACTAAAGCTACTCGCGAAGAAGAGGCCAAATGCTGCTGAGGTAATCATCAACAAATTGTAGTAAGGAGTAAATGTTGACATTAAAAATGTTGCCACACCACAAGCAACCAGACACCAAGTGTAAGTTTTGCTCACATTCATCCAAGGTTGATCTCCCGCCCATCCAAGACCAATCTGAGAACATATTAAAAATAAAATTAGATATGTATTGAAAACAATTGATAAATAAAATCAATAATACCATTCCAATTGTGTTAGTGATGCCGATAATACTGAGAAGATTCGCAGCATCGGACTCGGTGTAACTGTTTCTGGTAAGATGTTCGGCAAGATAAAAGTAAGGCACGATAAACCAAGTGAACAGCAAAATCGTTGATAGTGAGAGGAATAAAAAATGCAATTCCAGGAACATTGAAAAGTCCATCATACCTTTTAGTAAATCTATTAATTCGCTGTACCATTTCTGAAAATAAGAAATTAAAATAAAGACTCGATCGGTAAATGAATGATGAGTGATTAAGAAGCGAAAAACAAGTCTAGAAAATAAAGAAGGATTAAACAGAGGTTAGAGAAAAAAAAATTCAAGAATAAAAGATAAAAAGGTACATAAGATGGAAATAGAGAAAGGAAATAAAAAAAAATCTAAATAGAAATTAAAATAGATCGTGAGCTTAATTATCGTTGATATAAAATAAAATTTTTATTTTTATTTTACCTCCTCGTTTTCTTTGGCCAATGTAGTCATACTATTTCTATAAATATCGGGACAACTGCTAGCTCTTAATCGGTATTTGTGTAAATTGAGAGCAGCGCCACGATACATAACCGAATTTCTATGGACTCTGATATCTTTGAAGTAGTGAGTGTTGGTATTAAATTGTTTTTTTAACCACGGAAGAGAGTCCGTTTTAATAAGTCCACAATTTAATTCTACTATGTGTTGTCTAGACACAGATTTTAATTTTCGTCCCTCGTTTATCTAAAAAATTATGCAATAATGCGAAAAGATATAAATAATTTTCTTTCTTATACAGAAAATAAATTAAAATTAATTTACTAACGTTTTCAAGTTCTTTAATTAAAAGAGGATTAGCTTCTTCTGATTCTTTTTTATATATTTTTTTACCTATATGATTTTTTATAGTGTTGCACGCAGATCCAGAGTAAACATTATTTATTACATGCGAATTGTCATGTTTTGATTCATCACGTGCTTGCTTGATTCTTTCGAAAAACGAAATATGATATTAAATCTCTCGTCATTGATAATTTATTATAAGAATAATCTATATAGATAAAATTTAAAACCTCATAGACATTGTGACAATACTCTTATTGCCAACTTCTGAATTGGAATCTTGTAACATTTTGTCCGAATAACTTCTACAGGATAGAAGATTAGGATAGTTCTCCAAAATGACCTTGCATAATCTCGGATTACTGGAAAGCGACTCTAATACTTCCACAGGCACCTACAATCCTCAAAAATGCATACTTTAGATGATATTTCCCAGATCTTTTCTTCGATCAATTTTTTACAAAGCATTCGTCAAACTTATTCATATAAAATATATCACTGTAAGTATTAATGTACATTCAAGATCAAGTTCTTTAATTAAGATACGCATAATAAAATAATATTGATTTTCAGTATTTCCTCATCACTGACATATTTGACAAGATATTAAAAAAAAAAAAAAAAAAAGGAAAAGGAAAA
>NW_006263381.1:1017951-1019051 GCF_000469605.1 Apis dorsata
TTATTCCACGTTTATCCAGGTCAGTTTCTCACCTTCTCATTATGTCTGACAAAAGTAGGCAAATTAACCACGCTTCTGAATCTAACATCTCCATCGACCGATTGCGGATCCTCGGTGGTGGTGCTGAGAATTTGCAACAGATATTCCGGCGTATGTCTGCTCTTCAACATCTTCCTCAGCTCCTCGATCCCAGGAAACTCGTCCACGGGGCTGATGCTCGATCTGTCGCACTCGGACTTGGTGATCGATTTTTTAGGTGTTGCACCGTTCTGCTTCTCTTGTTCCAAGATCCACCATTCGGGATCGCGCATCACCGTCCCGCAAACGATCATGTTGAAGAACGTGCCCGCAAGTAGCAAGCAGGTGCCTCTCCATCCGTATTCCTCGATGAAATACGTGGTCATGGGCGCGTACACGAAGGTGCCGATTCCTGTGCCGCACGCGCTCAAACCTACAGCTAGGGTCCGCTTTTTCTCGAACCAATACGCGATGCTCACGACCGCAGTGACGTAGCACAGACCCAGACCGAGACCCGCGATCACTCCAAACGTCAAATACATTACCTCAATCGTGGTGCTGAAACAGCTCAATATGAACCCGAATCCCGAGATCAGACCGCCGACGATGGTCATGCTCCTGCACCCGTAACGATCGACCAACGCGGACATGATGGGCCCGGACAAAAGTGGGACGGCCATGAACAGAGAACCTATCCAAGCCGTTTTCAACTTGGATGCGCCGAACTCTTGCAAGAATTCTATGTACAGGAGACCGAAACTGAACGACACCCCGTCTGCTATCATGGATATGATCAAAGAAGCCAACACAACCGCCCAACCCCATCCGCCATCCGGCACCTTCGATTTCCTCTTCTCGTCCTTGGCCGTGCTTGTTAACTCGTCCACCAAATCGCTATCCGAGTCGATAGAATCCCTCGTATCGTCGTCCTTGTAGCCAGGATTCGGTGTAATTATCGGCCTTGCCTCCGGGGACCGTCTCAAATTATCCTCGCTTCTTTTAAACGAGCGCGACTCGTCGTCGCTTCTTTTCGTAGGGCTATGCCCGATCGTGAGGCTCGGCGAGATCAGGTAATCGGGGGG
>NW_006263381.1:1019393-1029050 GCF_000469605.1 Apis dorsata
GATCGATCTTGTCCTCTATGTCGTCGGCCAAGCTCAGCTCCTTGCTTCTCCCGATTTCCGGGGACGTGGTCAGGAACGTGTCCTTATCGGGCGACAACGATTCCACGCTTCTGTCGATGGTGCGTGCAGGCGTGGATTGAAGAAGCCTCTCGTCCGCCAAGCTGCTCAGGTCCTCCGTGTTCCCGGAATCTTGGCATATCTCCGAACATTTGGTGGACGATGCGACGCTCTGCGAACGGGACAGATCGTCGATCGTGTCGAGCGATTCCGGGTCAGGGGTGGTACACGGTGTGCTTGGAAAAACAGTCGGGCTGCCGTTCTGCCAGCCGACTATGGGCGCCCTTTTCGGCAGACGATAATTCGAGTTCGTTTCATCCCTTTGAAACGCGTTCGACCGATGATAATTCGTTTGATCCCTTCTGCCGATCAGGTTCGCGGAGCTGTTGCTGCGAATATCGTTGTTGTTGTTTGTCCAACTGTAGACAGGTTTGTAGGGGCGTGTGGCGGATTGGTCGGAGATTGTTCTGCATAAGAAATTCTCGTTACGATCGGTCATTTTTGTTCTTCTAAATGTAGGTGTTGGCCGGGTGGATCCAACGACGGGGCCACCCCTTCAACCCTTGGATCTCGCTCGGGAAAGATCGTCCACGCCTCTCAGCTACCATAAGGACTTCCCAGCCGAGCTTGGACGAGTCACTAAACGTCGTTCGCCTCAGCATGCACGTACCGTCTTCTTTCTTCTCCTGTGGAAAATAATCTTTCGCTAATATAAGAAGGATTATGTTTTTTTGCAAGTATAATTCAATGTTTATGTTTGGATATGTTAACGGTTCTTAAAAGCTCTTACGATTTTCAACATGACTTTTATTTATTTATTTTTTTTTTTTTTATGTGGTGTACGCGCAAATTTACATGGATGGTATCCAGTTTAAGGTTTCTTAAAGTTTACGACTTTGAAGAAGACTTTTTATACGATGTGCAGTTTTCAACTTTATATGGATATCTTTAACCGTTCTTAAAATTTACGATCTTCAAGATATTTTTTTTTAGTATGTATTCCAATTTTCAACTTTACATTCACGTTAATTCCGTGTCATTAATTTTTTTGTGGAAATTTCGCTGGAACTAATTAACTGTTATCCTTGTCATTTATTTTCTATCATAGGAATATTTGTAAAAAGTAAAAAAATAATTGTGAGAGAAAGAAAATTCTATTTCATCGTATAACGAAAATTGAAAAAAAGAAAAGAAAATAATTCATCAAAAAATTTCAAAAATTCAAAGTTTAATTTACTTTTTAAAAAGATTATTTAATTTTCTCGTATGATCTTATAAATACAAATGTAGTAAATGAAACGTACATTTTTTAACACGTATATAAGATGAATGTGCATTTAAGGTGTAAAATTATAAAATAAATCGAAATACTTATTCATTGGCACGTGTTAAAACGGTATGCCGGTGAAAAAAAAAAAAGGTGAGATTAAAATGAGAAAATAAGAATTTTAATAAAAGCGGAGCAAAAAAAAAAGAAAAAGGGAAGTAATTAGCAACAACGAAAAAAAAAAAAAAAAAGGGGGGGTTAAAAAGGGAAAAAAAAAATTTTAAAAAAAGGGGGGCAAAAAAAAAAGAAAAAGGGAAGTAATTAGCAACAACGAAAAAAAAAAAAAAAAAGGGGGGGTTAAAAAGGGAAAAAAAAAATTTTAAAAAAAGGGGGGCAAAAAAAAAAGAAAAAGGGAAGTAATTAGCAACAACGAAAAAAAAAAAAAAAAAGGGGGGGTTAAAAAGGGAAAAAAAAAATTTTAAAAAAAGGGGGGCAAAAAAAAAAGAAAAAGGGAAGTAATTAGCAACAACGAAAAAAAAAAAAAAAAAGGGGGGGTTAAAAAGGGAAAAAAAAAATTTTAAAAAAAGGGGGGCAAAAAAAAAAGAAAAAGGGAAGTAATTAGCAACAACGAAAAAAAAAAAAAAAAAGTGAAGTAATTAGCAACAACGAAAAAAAAAAAAAAAAAGAAAAAAACTGTTTACTCACCATTGAGGTAATGCAAGATGATATACAGGCGTGCATGCGTATTTAGGTGCAGGAATGTGCATACGACACTGAACGGTGTGAGCAAATAAAAAGAAATCGATAGAAAAAGAGAGGGAGTGTATATTTGCGATCAACCATTAAGTGATTAAGTTAACTAATCGTATATGCTAAAACAAGCAAAGCGTATACAAGTCAATTAGAAGAATAGAAGAAAAGCTGAGAATGGAAACATATTAATCAGTTGTGAAAACAAGAGGAGAAACTTCCTGAAACAAGATAAGAATAATTACAAAAGTTGTGAAATATATTTCTTTATACATTTAATACATTGGCTCTTGGATCGATTCAACAGACAAAAATTAGTAAACACGAATTGGTATACAAAAATTTCGTTTAAGAAATTTTTACTTATTAAATTAAAAAATAAATTTCCTTTAAATGAAGCGAAATGAAGATATAGCAGAAATTCTATTTCAGTTATATCGTCATCGTGTTTTATCTCCGTCTTGCTTCATTTAAAGCAAACTTTTGTTTTAATCTTTTTCAAGAAAAAAAAAAAATTTCAAAAAGTGTGTCACGAATATATAAACGCATAATTACAAATATATATTAATGTCATCTTTTATGTAATATTTTTAATTGAATTAAAACATTGTGCATAATATTTTAAAAGAGATGGATACCATTGCTAACTCCAAGAAAAATAATTAAAAATTTTCAAGATTTTTCTCAACAATTTTCTCTCTATTATTATTTTTATTACACAAATAAATAAATATTTGTAAATATACTTCTGTAAATATACTTTCCTATTATACTCCATTTATTTCGTATTTTAAATATGTTCTCCGTTCTTACAAAAAAAAAATTGTTTGTAATTTGTAAGCTTTCTCTTTTATTTCGTTTCATTAAAGAAACGACCAGAGTGATGGTGCAAGGATTAGAAGCAATCTATTTGGCCACTTCTCTTTCAAAACTTCTCTAAGAGAAATACAATAATCGAAAAAGTAAATAATTTTGATTCAATCCAATTCTCGAATGAATGTATCATGATTCAAACGGCATGGTAAGAGCATTATATCCTAAACGTTTTATTAATTATCGTTTATATAAATACGAGAAGGTCGACTTTTGTGCTAAATAACGTATATATGCTATATCCCTGATAAAAGCTCGACAATGAATCATCTGTTAAGTAGTCTTTGACAGGCTTCGATCTAATGTAATTCATTTATCTTTGTATTTCTTCTTTTCTTTTTTTCTACGAATCCACGATCCACTTCCATGAAATCTTCTCTCTAAAACTAAATATAATTTATTCGAAAGAGGAGTTGGAAAAGAAATTGGAAAGAACTTCTTCCAAAAAGTCGTATTCTCTGTACATCCTCTACATGGACGCGATCCAACAATAGCATGCAGTTTCGTCTAACTATTGATCCGGAAGATGAATAAAATATGTTCGTACAATAAATTTTGAAATATTTATTTCTTCGTATTTATTTTTAAAATTTAGAAAATAAATTCTTTTTTTTACGCATTATGATCGAAAGATCCAATAAAATTTTTATATTTTTCTAGTTTGGCAGACTGTTATTTCCAAGAAAATAATGTCAGTGGGTTAGTAAGTGGATTACCAGTTTCTTATAAAGGAGAAGTAAACCGAAGCACGTGATTTATAGGTTTACGAGGAAATCGATGGGAGTTCAATCGATACGGTTCTCGGGTTATTTTAGGTACATTTATCCTCTTCATTCTTTTCACCATAGAGTGCTTTCGATTAGAATAGAGACCTTGAATTCTATTGCAAACACAGATGACAAGTTGAACGAATTTTCTTCTCTCTCTCTCTCTCTTTCTTTCTCTCTCTATTAATCTTATAATTAAAGATATATATTTGACTATTGTTGATGCAACTCAATTTAACTATTGCAATTGATATCAACATTATTTCAATATATTAATATCGAAATTTTAGAAAATTTAATTTCCTTTATCTCTAGAAATTCTTTACTTTTTATTTACCGATTATAAACGATCTATCTACATATCTCGTTTAATTTATTTCGTGCTATGTATTGCGTGTAAAGACCAGAAACAAAGTAGTATTTGATGACACATATCAGACTTGTAATCTTTTGAGCAATTTCATTTAACAAATAGCGATGATAAATAATTATTTAGAGAGATAAAAAGAATCTTTCGAAATTGTTAAGAATAAAGTTTATCGATAGAAAAAATAAAAAAAAATTTTTTTTCTAAATAAATATCAAGGAAATCAGAAATTAATTTAATAAAAATATGAAAGTTTTATTTTTATTAAATTATATAACTTTATTTATTTATTAATGCTTCTATAATTTTTCTCTAGGTATCGCAAGATATTCATTCAAAGAGCCGTCGATCGATTGTTCTTTTGATTTCACGTGAACCTTCACCTACAAGGTGTGGCCATAACTTTAAGGTTATCTTATCAGGAAAGGAAATTCAGAACGGATATTATTAGCCTGCATGCAACGAATCCTTAATCGCCATTGTATTTATCATTCACAATTCCCATTGGATTGTTTCATATTTACAAATTTTTAAAAATAAGACAAATTAATTTTATATATTTTTTTTTCTAGCTTTAGTTACAAAAATTTAAGTGGAATATTAAATGTTTTTCGAAATATTTGATTCTTCATTTTTTAAGAAGAAAATAAATGATATCATTATTTCGAATAAAATCGTCAATTAAAAAATTAAAAAATAGAATAGTATTCTGAATAATTTAATATTTTTTTTCCGGCACAAGGAATAGCACAAAAAAATCCATGAAAAATTCATAAGTCACGAGATTCTAGTTTATACATACATTAAGGAGATTAGGTCACGAGTGCTTATTCTTTTTAGCTAGTTCACAGGAATATGAGTACTACAGGATGATTCAGGAATGCCTAAGGCTAGTGATCGAGGGGAGTCACCATGACGACCGACATGGTCGATTCCAACGTCTCTCATCCACCAGAAGAAAATAAACAAGCGAGATCCAAGGATATTTTTCTAAATATCATCGATAATCGATCGAGGAGAAATTCAGATAATTAAATAAAATAGATATCGAGAACAGAATGTAAGATTCTGTGTCTTTCCATTGCTCAATTTGCCTAATTTTAGATTTCATATTTTTATGTTTACCTTCTTTCTCTATGACACCTGCTCGCTAAAAATTTCATTTCGATCGACCACGTGTACCATTCTCAAGTTCAGTCAAGATTCTGCACCGTTATCATTCATTTTTTTCGATTAATAACGTAATGTAATGTCTTTTCAAAAATTTATAATAAAATTTTTTTTACACCGATAAAATTGATTTGTTCATTGGACAACGATATGATTATAAATTGTTGAACGAGCAAATTCTAATCTGCAATATTATCATTGCAAAAAATATCGTAATGTTAATATTTGTGTTATTAATCTTTTATTATCATGCTTGTGTAACATACATTCGGTCGAGTATAGATTGTTGTCGGCTATGGATAAATATTTCAACCCTTTAAGTTAAACGTTTTATATAATATGAAACATGTTTGAACATAATCCGCCATTGGCTGACTACAGTGATTCTGATATGTCAAATTGAACGTTCGATACATTTCTTAAAAAAATAGAAATATCGGTGAAAAATAATTTTCAATATCATTTACATTGATAAAAAAGAAATTATTAGTAGGACGTAGAGATTATTTTTCAAATTTTTCGAACAAAAAAAAAAAATAAAAATTTGAAATAATGAAATCTTATCAAGACTATTAATTATTTAAGGAAATTATACATTTTTTTAAACATATAAATCATTATCGTTCCAATTAATTATCTTGAATGCACCGATATTGAAAGCAACATCTAATTATGAACGTACTTGCTTATCGTGCATAGCATGTGAATATTAATATTCGTTATTACTGATATACTTTTGCAGCACAATTTTAAAATAGAAAATCAAGTTATTAAAAAACAGTTATATAACTATATCATTAAATCTTCACTTTTTCACGATTATATACGATTTTTATTTAAAATATTTTAAATATTTATATATAATAAAATAACTACTTAAAAAAGAAATAGATTTATTGATAAAATAATAATAATATGTGAAATTAAAATTTTTTCATCAATTGTAATAACATGAACATTAATGTCAAAGTGTGCCTGTATAAATTATATAAATTTTCATGACATAACCTGTTCGCATAATAATCCTATAATACAATGTTAATCCTTCTATATAAGTATAATATGTACATACAATGTACATATTTAAATATAATGTAAAATATTATTTTTCATGGAATGCGTGAATATTTGATGTTTGTAATCGATATCATAGTATATCAGATGTAACATGACATTCTACTTCATATAAGAAAAACGTAGATTAAAGAAATAAAATATTAATAAAAGTAGAGAAATTCAAATAATAAAGAAAATAAAAAAATGTAAAAGTAACGTTTGTCATCTTTTTTATTAAAATATTTTTTTGATAGAAAAATTATTTTCTTATTAAGAAAAAACAAAAATAAAGAACTATGATTCTATTGATAACGCAGAGATTATTTTGCAGAGAAATTTCGATCACTCGATCATATAAAAAACTTATCGATTAAATTTGTTAAAAAAAATTTTAATACATTTTAATGTTTGTGATAATGTGATAATAATTAAATAAACAATAATAAAGTAAATAAATTAGATGTAATTAAAATGTAGTTATTAAGAGAAAGAAAAAAAAATTTAAACAAATATTTTAATTAACTATAAAACAAATATTAAATATTTTAATTATTAATAGTTATTTAAATGTGTATTAAAATTGACATAGTATTTGTCATCTTATCAAAAAACAAAAATTACACGAGTATTTGTGTATTATAGTTAATTAAAATTTATTAAATTTATACATGGATATATAATAGATAAAGTATTAAATATAGAACCTGTTAAATATAGAAAACAAAAAGAAATAAAAATCTTAAAAAATTGTCTGTTCTTTTTTTTTCTAAAACTATAATTTTTTAAAACATATTATAAGATATAATTTTTTTTCTTATATTATTGCAAAAATCATATTACATTTTGAGAAACTAAATTAAATGAAACTAATTAAATGTATTAAAATTTTGAATTTTATATGTATATTTTTATAGAACGAAAAAAAGAAATATGAAAATATACACATTGATAAAATTTCATAAAATTTAGTTAAACTACATTATTTCTATTTTATGTACTTACTACTTTTATGTTAATAATAAATCAATGAATTTAATAACAGAAATTCATACATGTACGGAAATTTTCCGATTGTCAACTTACCCACGAGGAGTGTTCTTGGTATTTTGCTGTGTTTTGCGCTTCTCACGAGAATGGATCCTTGGAAAATCGTCGATTCGCTAAAAGATTAATTCGTCAAGAATCTACTCGTGTAATCCCTTTCGATCGATATTCAATATGTTTCTTCTATTGTCACAAAAACGTGAATTTTATCTTTATTACATGCGTATAACCACTTCGATTGAACGCGCCCTGAGTACTGAAACAGAATTGAGCGCTACTGTGTGTTGTATCATTGAAACGTTTCTAAAAGAGGGCGCATGTCATTTCTTCACTATTTATACATATATATATATATATATATATATATATAATATTGTAAGCCATTTATTAGATTTAAAATAGTAATAATAATTTTTAAAATCCTATATTTACAGCTTAATAAATTATAATTATAATTATAATTATATATATATATAATTATATATATATATATATAATGAAAATAAATCTATTGATTAATCGATTTTAATGACCTTGAAATATATTGCAAAGGATATTATTTTAAGCAATTAAAATAATTGCTTTTTTTTGCACAGAACTGGCATTTTCGAATTTTTAAAAAACTTTCGATACTATTACATTAAACAATGATTTTGTTTTTTAAGAAGATAATGAAAATTATATAAAATTGATAAAAATGACTGTGAATTATTTAAATTATTTTATTCACTATTAATATAATTTATTAAAATAATCTTATTAATTTATAATATTCAAAGGCAATATTAGAATATGAAAAAGAATAAGCAATTTGGAATTGTAATTTACTTTTTATTTTAGTTTAGTTTAAATTTTTTATATTTTTGTACGTGTGAATAGTATACGTTTATACGTGAATGTGTGTATGTATGTATGGTTGAGTACGTGTAGCTGTGTGCACATATACACATTTATACAATTCAAAAAATGGGTTGTCTAATAAAGTCTAAAAAGGAGTCTTAACATAAGTCTTCGCGTTCCATTTGCAATGGAATAAATTTGCTTGTAACTAAACTTGTAACAAAACCGTTCTTTTAGCAGGATAATCGTGCGCATTAATTTATCGAAAAATTTACTAAAAAAAATATCATATCAACGTTTAATATAAACGTTAAATTATTTTCAATTAAAACGTTATTGCTACAATATTTAAATGTAAAAATATTTATATAACGAAAATCGATAGTATTATTTTCTTAAAAAAATAACAAAAGCAATAACTTATGTATGCAATTAGATAATAAATCATTTTTTTTTTAAATTTAATAATTTAATAAACAACGCAAACAACACAATTGCCCACGAAAATCCAGAGTACCAGCGATCACGGGGGATCACTTTTGGACCACGTACAACAGTTGTAGAATATATGCTAGATTCTAGAATATGTAAAACTAAAGGAACGATTTTGCTCGAATTTCCCTGTTTTACAGTTCAAAAAGAAACTCTTAAACTTGGATTTGCATCATGTTGTAAAACCGAATTATCATCGTTTCCTTTTTTCTTTCTGCGTAGACTTTAAGCCACTTTCAAATGGTTTAAGCGATTGTTTCAAGGTTATCAACCGTGGATAATAGGATATCTTATTAATAAAGAGGTAGTGAGAACGTTCCGGTTATTGAGTTAACAGTCAACAAGAGAAATCTTTGAGAAGGAAATTCAACATTTAAGACACACTTGGTGGACACACTTATCACCAATTTTAATTAAATTCTCAAAACGTCTTTCGTCACGTATGGAAACGTATCCTCTCGTTCGCTTGAACAAAAACATGCATTTTAAAACCTCGTATATACGTTAGACGTAAATTCGCTCCGCTTTCACAAATATAATATAGAAGTTCTCACTAGTCCTTTTACAAAAAATTATTATCCCATATACCTCGTCTTAATAACTACTTAATAGCTACTTGACGAAAGTCACACACGACTCGGTTTCGATATATTTGAAATGCAGTTTTTTTGTCTCCATAATAAAATATTACTTTTATTACATCTCGTAAACGCCTGTAAGGCCGCGTATGCATAATCACGCTACCATAACGCGAGCACATGCACTGTAGAACTAGTTATTGTACCATGAAAGAATAAATTATTACTCGAATTGGCAAAACGTGCCGATAGATTTATATATGTATATACGTAGATATATTAAGACGCAAGGATAAACAAGTAATTCATACATAGATATCTGTTTTCCTTTTCTTAAATATCGAAGAATGGATTTCTTTTTTTTTTTTTTTTTTTTTTTTTTTTTTTTTTTTTTTT
>NW_006263381.1:1029106-1030170 GCF_000469605.1 Apis dorsata
TTTTGTATATTTATTCGAAGAAAATATACTTTTGAAATTTTTCTCTCGTGTGAAGGCCCCGTACAGTCACAAGTGTGTGTTCTAAGTAAAAATTCTGAAAACTAACTTGTTCGAATGTACGAGTGACTTTTCTAGAAAATTAGCTTATATCGGAGGAATTACACGCACTTCGATTTTTTTTTTTTTTTTTTTTAATCAATTTTAATATTAATCTTCGATTTATCCGTACTTAACTCGATCAAACATTTAAAATAATTAAGATTTAAGAAATTGTAATCTTCCAATTCTATGATTAATAATTAATAATCTCGATAAATAAATTGCGTCGATTGAGGAAGAATTATAATTATAATATCCGTGTATGACTGTATGATATTGGTAGACTATATGATATAATAGTGGTGCAAATAAATTGGAAATGCATCGTTAGAATTAATAATACACGCACGCACGCACACGCTATGGAAACGGAGGTATTAACCTATTTGTAGCTCGGAAAGTTCATAAAATTCAGGTTCATCATCACAGAAAAGCTATATATATTATATATATATATTATATATATTATATACATATTATATATATATTATATATATTATATACATATATGCCTATTTACATATACATCTTTAAAAATTTTGCATGCACAAATGTACATGAATCTAAAGGAAAGAAAATGGTAACTAAATTGATACGGCTAATCGATTATTACTTAGTTTGCGTTGTTCGATTAATCTCACTTTTTGTCTATTCGATCGACAAAATTAATACAAATGTAGGCATAAAATTAAACGTTACGTTATTGAAATGTGAAGGCGACTTCTGGTTATCAAGATAATTAAACGACATAACAAAATCAACAAAATAACGAAATTATTTAACTTAATATATTTTTAACACATGTTGTTGATATATGTCGCATGACTTATATTTACAATGATATCTTTGGCGTTATTTAGAAATAACTTGTCAAATTTTATACGTATAATTGAATGAAAAAGTTTATACGTAAAAAGGAACGTGTTTTTTTTTTTTCTTTTTTTTTTTTTTTTTTTTTTTTTTTT
>NW_006263381.1:1030261-1030985 GCF_000469605.1 Apis dorsata
TTAAGAACGTATCGTGAAAAAGTACAAGACGAATTTCGTTTAATCCTAGAGGAGTAAAGACTGGTTGACCGTTTATTAAATTATCGCTTTAATCATTTATCTATTTATCCTGAGATTCAAACTTTTCTTAATTATCGATCACGCTTAACGTTAGAAACGATTCGCAAAGTCTGTGCACTTTATTGCTAAAGCAAGCATATATCTTATTTTAATTGATATTACTTTTATTGTGATATCGATTCACTATCTAATCATAAACTTCTGTTCCTCCGTTACATTTTTTTTTTTTTTTTATTTATTTCAACGATTATCAATATTTTTTTCAACTTTGAGAAGTTAGCAACGTTTATGTCTAACTCTCGTGTAATACCATTATCAGTATGATTATTGAGTTCGCTGAATACAAAGTGAATACAAGATTTATGTAAATATCGTAAAATGTTAATTGCGAAATATGGGATTTCATTCGCAATTCTTCGATCAACTTACGTATCGACATAAATCTTGTCAGATCATTCGTAACATTATCTTCGTACATTATCGTTATCAACAATAGATCTCGCTTTTATTTTTACATCGTTAAATCGATCGATCTGTTTAAATATCACGCGCGAAACTTAAAAGGACATATAAATCCTTAATGAAAGAAGATATCTCAAAAAACGTTATTTCTTTTCCTTCCGTCTTCCTTTTTTTTTTTTTTTTTTTTTTTTTTTTTTTTTTT
>NW_006263381.1:1031029-1033506 GCF_000469605.1 Apis dorsata
ATTGTTCAATCAACTCGCGTATACGCTATTCTATGAAGGAACCACGAACGTTTAATTGAAATGTAAAACACGCGACTGATTTTAACACGTATTGCGGGTAAAAGATACCGCTGTAAAACTAATTGCTAATTGCAATTCCTTTTGCTTTGGAAGTGTTATGTTTCCATAAATTCCGTTAATATTGATAAATACGTCGATGTGCATCGTTATTTCCTCGAGTATTAATCATCATTAATACTAGTCGCCGTTTATTCAAACTCTGTTCATGTTCGCGAAATCCTTGTCCGTCTCTTCCTTCCTGGATCCGTTCAAACATTTTCGATAGAGGCTGATTAAAGGCATGGCCAGCAACAGAACTCCGCTTAACGCGATGAAGAAACCGGCCAAATAAAACGACAGATCGTACGTCCCTGTGATGTCGTAAAGCCATCCTGGAACAAACGGAAAACGCGTTTCGTTGGACATCGGTATGTTTCATCAATAATAGATAAAGAAGGATTGATAATGGAACAGATAAAGAAGCATGCATTTGCTCGAATTTTCTCCACACCCCAATGAAAGTTTGGCCGTAATTGCGCGATCCTCGATCTGGGCCATGAAACTCGAAAATTATTACGACCGTATAATTCATACAGAGTTTCAGAGTTACCGTGGGCAGAGCCCACTGTTAATTGAACTTGCTTTTTCGCATGTGCTAGTTGTATTAAGTATTCGCTCACGAATACTACACTTTTTATTATTCCGTTATATAATTTGCAAAATGCTCGATCGCAGGAACTGTTGTTAAAAAAATGTTGAAAATCATTTTTAACAGGAATGTTGAAAAATTTGTTAATTTGTTAAATTGTATATTTTTAATTTCATCTCTTACCAGCCAGTGGAGGACCCATGAGATTGGCAACACCTTGAACCAAAAGCAAAAGGCCGTACGCGTTTGTAAATCTTTCGAGAGTGATCAGTTCGACGAGGATGATGCTGGTAAGACTATAATTTGCCCCGATGAATAATCCAAAAGCACCAGAGATTGCGCACAAAGCATAGTAATTGCCAACTACCATAGGTATTAAAGCTGTCACTGCACCACAGAGGGCCATGCACACCGCGTACACGATAGATGCATTTACCCATGCTTTGTCACCTGCCCAACCAAGGAGAATCTGAAAGGAAAAAAAGAAAAAGAGAAAGATTTATCTTCTTTAATACCAAAAATTTTTATTCTCCGTTAACAAATTATTTTCAATTCCACAGAAATTTCTCGCAATTATTCAATATATATATTCTTTCTTGCAATTAATACGATTTGCAAAATCGTAGATTTCTATTCAAGGATCGTTTTTCTACGCGATATATTCTCAGAATCGATAGAGAGGGGGCAGAATTTTCTCAGAATCATTCCTACGTTAATTGTCACAGAAGTTGGTGTATATAACCCTTGCGTGACCGTCTCAGGGTTAAAGGGAGTTTAGAATCAAATGAGATCAGGGAGGGTGAAAGGAAACTAACTAGCCGCGTCACGCTGATTGACCTAAGACGGGATTGACGTAATACTAACCTGTAAGAAGCTTTTCTAGTTTAGCAAGAAAACTCGTTCGATACCTACGTTTCTCATTTGCGTTTTCAAAGATTTGAAGAAGAAAAATTTAATCGCATCGATTAAATTAGAAACGATTGAATTGAAAAAGATTTAACGTTTTTGAAATATTGAATTTAACTAAAGAATTGAAACGATATATTAGGGCATGTAAAAAGATTGATGTACAAAGATTTTTGCAAGGTTAGAAAATGGAAAGTCTATCGATTGTTGCATAAGCGATTAGTGGATTTAATTTGAACATCATTTCGAAGCCGTAGAAACGTTCAAAGCTGAATTTTCAGAAATATCACTCGTTAAAAAGAAAATATCGTTTCAGGAATGATGTCTTAACGAATCGGTAAGTGGAAATAATTATTTCTTCACTGGCCGATGAACAGCGGTGAGGCAAACTTAATATCGGAACACCAATAAAGGAACAAAGTAATGGCGCAAAGGAGAACCCAGTGAACAATAAACATCGATATTTGGAATTATCGACACATTCGGTTGAAGTGACACGGTATTAAGTAGTAAAACCATTTTCTTGATTTTCAACTATCACGATTTCGAAATTATTACCAAACGAAAGTAGAAACGAAAAGAATAAAACACGATTATTACGAGTAAAATAATTTTGGAAATGGAAATAGAATAAACGAATGTCGCGAGATATTGCCACTTTCGTGCACGTAAGAATCTAATATTTCATTCTACGTAAAATTGAACATCAATTGAAATTCTGAAAAAGTCTAATTCTTGTAAAAGACGCACGCTTCGAGAAAGATTTCACCGATGATCGTGCTAAAAGAATATTCGAAAATCGGATGAATAATCGATAAATCGTAATTCTTAATTTCACATTTCGTTAAACAAAGATTTTGTTAAAGAACGATCCTTACTCCGC
>NW_006263381.1:1033894-1035187 GCF_000469605.1 Apis dorsata
CTCGCCACTCATATTGGATATCCCTATAACCGATATCAAGATGGAGGCATCGGTTTCGCTGAATCCCATCTCGATCGCGTTGTCCGTCAAATAGACGTAGGGGACGTCGTACCACGTGTGAAGGAGGAAATTGCTGATAGCGAAGAGCAAGAAGCGGGAGTCTGCGAAATGGGAGAAATCGAGCATGTCGACGACTAGGTCCCAGAACTCCCACAGGCCCGCGTACCACACGAGCTTGGTCTTGGCTATGGTGGTCATCGAGTTCCTATAAATATCCGGACAACTGGACGCCCTGAGTCTGTATCGATTTATGTTGAGCATAGCCCCTCTGTAGGTGAGGCTGTGCCTGTGCACTCTGATATCCTTCAAATAAGCGGTGGGCAATCTCCTCGTATGGTCGAAGGTGCTGGATCTTCTCAACGAGCTGTCCAGATTGATCTTCTTCGACCACCACAGCCGCCAAGCGGCGTCCGTTTGCTGTTGAAGGGTTTGCTCGTCGTTGGCCGACACCTTACCCTCGTCCTTGTTCTCCTCGCTCTTCAACTCGGACAGGGAGCTGGGGGTGGGCACGAATCGGGCCGAGGGTGTGCTGAGCTGGTCGTGAAGGGGCCCCGAGTCGCTGAAACTTCTCGAGGAGATGAGCAAGCTCGGATAATTTTGCAGCAACACGTTGTACACGTTCTTACGCGTGCTCAGAAGTTCCAATACCTCCAACGGCACCTTCTCGCTGTTCTTCACGAACGTGGGCAAGCTCACCAGACTGGAGAACAGCTTCTCGTCGTCCTCCTCCTTCTCCTGAATCCGAAGATTATCCATGATCGTGAGAGTGTTGAGCGAGCTGTTCGCCGAGAACGAGTCCACGCTCGAGCTCTGTATCCTGCCCCTCTTCCTCTCCCGATTCTTCCGCCTCTCCTCGGGCTTCGCCTTCGCCCTGATCGTCGTCCGCTCCAGATCCCTCATCAGGCAGCCGCACACGGCCAGGTTGAGGAACAGGCCTGCCAATATCAACGTGGTTCCCCGCCAACCGTACTCGGCGAGCAGGTACTGGGTGACAGGGGCGAATATGAACGTTCCTATACCGCTTCCGCATACGGACAACCCTGTGGCGAACGATCTCTTCTTGTCGAAGTAATAGGCGACTATGACCACGGCTGCGACGAAGCACAGGGACAAACCGAAACCGGCGAGGACGCCGAACGTGAATATCAAAACTTCCATCGAGTTCGCGTAAGAGCTGACGACGAAGCCGGCCGTGGCCAGGATGCTCCCAGCTATGGACACCCTTCGACAACC
>NW_006263381.1:1036605-1037220 GCF_000469605.1 Apis dorsata
ACTTAACGATAAAACACGGTCACCGCTAGAAAAGAAGTATTCGTCATGTCGCGTGGGAACGCGATCGATTGTTCAAAACTGATCTAGTTTCGTCCTTGATTTGAACAACGGTAAACCCGGCCACTCGTAGAGCTGTCTAGTGAACTGGCGGCGCAACGGCAACAACAAGGACGACGNCGATACGCGCGAATCGGCAAAGTTCCTGGTGGCGAAACACTGGTGGTGTATCGCGTCTGGGCCGCAACCATCGCAAACGTGGCCCAGTATGCGGGACGCTTTCCTTCTTCTCGGGCCCTGGATAATCGGGACCGCCTCCTCCGCCGCGAAACGATCGTCAACCCAGGCACCCATACGGCGAACGGTACTGCTTCGGCTCTTGCGGTGTATTCTGCGAACGAGAATAAAATACGTGTAATTCGCTGCGTTTTTTCCATATTTCCTTTCATCCTTTTCCCCTTCGCCTAACGTAATGAGCTTGTGGAGATATTGAGAAAAATTTATTTTTTTATTTTTTTTAGAAGTATTGAAGAAAATTAATTTTTTGGAAATATTGAGGAAAATTAATTTTTTTATTTTTTTTGGAAAGATGGAGGAAAATTAATTTTTTTATTTTTT
>NW_006263381.1:1037242-1038036 GCF_000469605.1 Apis dorsata
AGAAATATTGAAGAAAATTAATTTTTTGGAAATATTGAGAAAAATTAATTTTTTTATTTTTTTAGAAAAATGAAAGAAAATTAATTTTTTGGAAATTTACTTTTTTGGAAATATTGAGGAAAATTAATTTTTTTATTTTTTTAGAAAGATGGAGAAGAATTAATTTTTTTATTTTTTTGGAAAGATAGAGGAGAATTAATTTTTTTATTTTTTAGAAAAGATGGAGGAGAATTAATTTTTTTATTTTTTGGAAAAGATGGAGGAGAATTAATTTTTTTACTTTTTTGGAAAGATGGAGGAGAATTAATTTTTTTACTTTTTGGAAAGATGGAGGAAAATGTATTTTTAAATAATTTTATTTGAAAGTTTGAAAGTACGAAATTTTTATATCGAAATCTAATTGGTTGTTTGGCCCGTATTTCGTTCGAATTTTATTTAAATTTATCAAAGATATTATTAATAATTATTATTAATTTTGTCAATATACGAGAATTTTATTTTATTTCAATCCACCTAATAAGAGGATGTATTCTCTCGTTCGTCCTCAAGTTTAATATTTTATCGTTCGATGAAACTTATTTTTTCGATACTTTCGTTCGATCACGGGTTATAAAAACTATCTTCGCACGCGAATCGATGTATCTTAAGCTGAATATCGTTTCCATTTCTTGTTAATATTCTGTAACATTATATGCACTCATGATAGAAAATTAATAAAAAATTAAAACATGGATCGTATCGAATTTCTTCAAATTATAATTTTATTATAACGTCTAATTATATATATATATATA
>NW_006263381.1:1038386-1040598 GCF_000469605.1 Apis dorsata
TTGTCCCGCCCGCTTTGTACAATACTCATCACGCTTGATGCGCGGAGGAGCATCATCGATTGCTAATATTCAAATGAGATCAGCCACGCTGGTTAATTCGCGACGAGTCGAATCGAACAACAAGCGTACTTTCGATCGGAGAATTATTAAGGTTAATCTGATGGAAATACAGGTGATAACGCAGATATTATCGTATTTTCTTTATTAATTTCGAAAGTAAATTTTTCGTATGCATTTCCTCCCTTTTATACTGTTCGTTTCTTGACCAAGAATAAGAATAAACGAGGCATCATTTTCGTTTTTATATTTAAATTCGTAACTCGATAATGATAACTCAAAAAGATAAAACTATGAAATATTCAAGTTTCAATTATCCCCGTTGCAAAAAAAAAAAATGTTTCTAATTGATTTTAAAACTTTCAAAAGAATTTCTCTAAATTGCTTCAACGTACACGAAAATATACCCCCACTAAAATAAAAATTTCGTTGCGGGATGGTATTATTTTTGCGACTGACTATGAAACAGAATTTTCAACAACATTAATCGAAAATTCGATTAAAACGATCGTGGACACAAATTGGCTTCAATCACCATTACGAAAGATCGGTACAACGAACAAAACAAGCGGAAAAAAACTCTCTCAACGAGGAAGAAACAACATTTTCCATTGAATTTAAATAGTTATTCATACATATATTCTATTTTCAAATCCAATTCATCAAGACGAATGTCGTGGAAAGTTGAGAAGAACGTCCCGTAACGCGACGAGCAAGTTGAGAAATATCGATTAAAAGGATAAAGGTTGGATGTGAATAATAAAGCAGATTCGTCATAAGCATACGAATTCTCACGTCGTCTGATTCTTCGAATTCGACGTTTGCCAGAGAGGCGGCGTTGTCGTTGAGATTTGCTTCTGCCACTTCGTAACTAGCCGAAGTAGCTCGAATTAGAGTCGGCGATTATAAATGAAGTTCATTGTGTATGAGTTGCTATCAATTTAACAGTGGCCACGATGATCACGTGCGTATCTCGCGATCCCCTGGTCTTTCCTTCCGCCAGTTCTTCTTCTTCTTCTTCTTCGTCTCACCTTCTTATCCCCTTCTTTTTTACACGTGTTCCACTGTAAATCGATTTATCGCCATTTTGTAGGCGCGCCTTTCGCAAAAATCTTATCTTCGACGCCACGCTTCGTTTCGACAACGCTGCGTGCAACGTTATTGTCACAACTCCGGGAAATTTTAGATTGTTCGGCCAACTGTGAATACCGAAATACCTGATACACGTGGAATTGGAGCACGGAACTCCGCGCCATCGATATCAGATCTTAAGAATTAAGGGACGTTTTGGATGGGAGGTGTGGCACTTTTCGTTTGTGCTCGAGAATGAATTGGTTAGGATTACTGTCTTTTTGAATTTGGGATTCGTCGAAAGAAAGATTTTGTAAGGAAAATATAGAACATGGAAGAATTAAGAATTAAGAAGCAATTGAATATTCGGAAAAATTGTACTTTAAGATGTTTCGAAAATTTAAGAAAATCGAGATAAAAGAAGTAGGTGAAGTAGTGAATAAAATATAATAAAATAAATTTAATTTGATAAAGATAATTTTAAAATTAAAATTCTTCGAGAAAATGCACATTTCGATTGAAATGTAAATAATTCGTTTAAATAACACTATTATTGGAATGTTTACTTTATCGAATTAATTTTATTTAATTTTATTTTCACACAATGGATTTTGATTCATTGTGTAACGTAATTCGTATTGATTGCAATAATTAATTAATAATAACGCTGAGGAGAAAAGAAGAAACCACGAATCATTTTCAAACGTATGCGCCATTCAACACCGCATCATATAATTATAATCATAAATAATCGCGTTATGATACGTAATTAACGTGATACAACAAATATACGTCATTTATCGTACAAATAATAAATGATTTATCTATCTATATATAAAATATAAAAAATCGTAAATTATTTATCATTTCATACAAAATAATAACTTTCCTCTATAAAACATAATTTTTCCATTTTTAAATAATAAATAATATATGTTATATATATTTAAAAAAATTAGTAAAAATTTAAAACATCCTATCTTTCATAAATCAATATGAAAAAATTTTTTCCATTGTATATCTATCAATGATACTTTTTTCTTCTTACTCGTATTCATTTCAATATCCAAAGATCAGAATATAA
>NW_006263381.1:1040847-1051999 GCF_000469605.1 Apis dorsata
CACGCTCCTCTTCTAATTCGTCAAAATAATTGTAGGTTTAACACTGACCTCGATCCAAAGGAAGAAGGCGATTTACTTTTTGCGCGAACCTTATGCTATCTTAATAAGCGGCTCGCACGTAAACCAGGAAATTTGTAGCTCGAACGGATCCATAAAGCAGCTGCGTCATTTACAGAGGACGAATTTTTCCTTATATTTCGTAAGAATAATATTAAGAAAATCACTCTCTTATAACATCTCTATAACATCGGAAAAATTAAATAAAATGCGAATCGTGATCATTCAAAATTGCAATTCGTTGATCTGAATTTTTATCTGTTGTTGATATCTTACTGAGATCAACGTATTTATATTTCTTCTTTTTTTTATCTGGCGCATTTATATACCTTGATAAAAATAAAATGATAACAACAATATAAGGAAACATATCGTGTATTTAATTCAAATATCGTTTCGCAAATTCTATTTTGAATATAACTACGTCGATTCGAGCGATAAAAACAATTCTGAAAATAATATAGAATATAATTACACTGTTATGATGAAATTACTATCCTAATCTTAATTTACTTTTCCACTTATAATCTTATTTTATCGCTCTATTCTCATTTTCTCGCCAATATATAATTTATAATTATTTTTAAATATCCTCAAACTCGAAAATTTCGATATTATTTCACGACTATTCTATTACCGTCATACTTACGTACACGCAGTCAGAATGCAACAATGCACGACAGAAAACGTGGAAAATTAACGAGCCTCAATTATAGAATAACGCCAAGTTGCCAATCCAAGAAAAATAGGGTGAAATGGATGGAGATTCTTCTGATTTTGGCGCTGAACCCGTGGAAATTCGTTCGAGTTTTTAACACGCGCAACCAAATCTCGTTCGAACTAATTCTTAAGTAAAAAAAGCTTACTTATTATCTTAATTAGATTAACGGGAGTGAGAAAACGAAGAGAAGGGAAAAGAGAAAATGTTACGTAATCGTGCTTTGTTCGTTGTGTAATCAACTTTAAGGAATTCTTTCCCCGTAGGGAATTAACGAATCAACACTTTGGATATAGAAAACTGTACAATTCGAATGGAGATAAAAGAAGAAAAAGAAAAAGAGAGAGAGAGAGAGATTATTCCTTTAACTATGAAGAGTGAAGAATAAATTGAGCAAGATATATGATTTTATTTGAAGGAATAAAGCCAATGATCTTGGAAATCTTTGGAATGCCTCCACTTCCGGAACGCGCCATCCGAAGCCATTTATTTTTTTTAACAGCTATAATTTGTTTCGATCGTTCCAACCGTTTTAAAAATTATATATCTTTATTCGTGCGAAAGACCCTGTACAATTATACTATAGTCGAATTTAATTCAAAGATAAGATTAAGTTTTAAAAATGAAATTAATAATTGTATTATCTTTCAATAGATTAGTATGATGCTGAAAAAAATTAAAAATATCCTATCAGTTCTAAATTCTAATACTGAAATGGAAAGATATATTAAAAGAGACTTAAATATATGAATGTTCATAAAAAATGTGAATTTTCTAAAATAAAAAAGAAATATATATGTGGATAATGCTTAACGAAAAGATACAATCGAAGAATTTAAAATAAAAACGTAAAAAAAATAGATATAGGAATAGAAGTAGAACGGTGAAAAGGAAGTACGATGTAGCTGTTAAAAGTGCCTAACGTATCGCGACAAAATGCTCAGTCTGAAGCGTTTACTTTTCAGAGGCTACAAAAGATATTTTAATACGCATGCTCTGACCGAGTATGATACAAAAGAATGCTTTGCTTTTGTTGCAAAGGAACGTTTTAGACTGAACGAATCGCAGACTATCAAAATCAGATGAAAAATACAAATATTTATTAAAATCTATAAATGATATTTGATAAAATAGTCTCTTCAATCAATAATAGAAAAGAAAAAATTTTTATTAATTGAATCGTATATAAGAAAATTATTTTTACTCATTTAATTATTTATAACTCGATTGATATTTGATATATATTTTGATATATTTATATATGAGCAGAAATTCTATTTCTATATTTTTCTTGAATATAAAATATAATTTTTTCTCATACGACAATGTAACGAGAATGTTTAACACACATATTCGTAACGATTATTGCACAAAACGATTCAAGATTCACAAAATTATAAAACAAAGTTATAAAACAACAATCACTGATAAATAAAAGAATTTAACTTTGTCAACAAAATCGTTTTCGATTTATCGTTTTATTAATAATATATTTAATGGCCTTGAATGATTTTGTGGGATAGGTCATTGAACTTAATCACTCGATGCTATTATTCTATGCTGATTTATCTAATCTAACCTACATTCGTTGAATTAAACGTACCTTAACTGCTACTATTCGTTCTAACATTATAAAAAATTTCTCTTTTAGATCTTAATTTATATTAAAATAATGTTCATTATTTTTCATATAAATTAAATGTATGAACAAAAAATTAATTCGACAAAAATGACATAAATATAAAACAATTAACTTACAATACTCTTTATACGATACGATATAAGATTTTATTAAAAAAAATGAGGTTGACCTTGACCATCCACCCACGGACCAATTTGTTTCCAGTGTATTTAGAAGCAGCTAACAACCATAGAATAAATTTTCAGTTCAGTTATTTCGTATTCAAAGATTGACTGCTTTTGCAAAGATTGACTCGAGTAATAGTAAAGATTTTAATAATGGTTTATGTCCCATAATTTAACTCGATTCAATAGATCGGTTAATTTTCCTAATTGAAAGATTTAGAAAACTTAATGATTCACGATCACCGTTCCGGGAAGCTACGAACCACGTGCTTCTGTTTGGATGACAGTCAATCAGTTTATCAAATGGAATGGCCAACATTTGACCCGGAAACTATGAACCTTCGTTATCAGTGTGCAAGGAGAACGAACTCGTGGTACCACGTGCTGCCGTTTAATAATCGCCTACCGGGTTTTATTACGCTAAAAAGAATATATATCGATCTTGTGTAGTACACGTCGTGTAGATTTCGAAGAAATGTCGATGACAATCATATACGTTTGCTAGATGCCACAATTACACGATCGAAAATGCTTGAATAAATTGCACTTGAATTGAATTTTCATATATTTAATTTTGAATTTTCAAATATTTGATTAAAAATTTGACAATCTAAATAATATTACAAAGATATTTTTTTACATTGTGTTCCGTATGAAATATCATATTAAGAATTTTTTTAATAAATTATTAGAAGTGAAAAAAATTATTTTTCGAATTTTGTAAGAAAATAAAGTTTTTGAAAAATAATAAAGAAAACATAAAAGAAGCGTATATCAATTAACGGAAAACGAGATTATTATTATCAATGTTAGATACTGGTCACAATGTAAAGAGATACATTAACCTGGTATAAAATTAGATCTTTGATAAAAGAAATTGTACTCCATTTTATTTCATAAAGCTTTTGTTTCTCATAAGTAAAAAATACGAAGAAACTAATCGATTTATATTTTATTGTAGTAGATATAATTAACTTTACTCGAATATACAAAGCAATTACTATTTTTAAATTTGTTTGTTGAATTATATGTATTTTGTACTTTTGTACAAAAATAATTTATAAATTGTGTCATAGTTTTGTGGCAATGACAATGACATTGAACCAAAAATATTCATAAACAAAGAGAAACATACCATGACGCAGCGACACTTGTTCTTCTAATCCTTGTAAAAGTCACAATAGCAGTTTCGATCCTCGAAAATATCAAGATGTTCTCATTTGCCAAAACATTTACAACACACCACGTATCATCATCTTATATTTCACAATATCAACTTTAAATAGTCTCGCGTATGATAAAATTTAAGTTGATCTTCTACAATTCATTCAAATTTTATCGGGCCGAAAACGCTCGAGATTAATTTGTTTCTTAAAAATTCTTCAATTCATATAAATTTTTTGATATTGGACACTTTTATATGATTATTTTTTATACATAAAAATAGTTAATAAATTCAAATTTTTAAACAAAAATTACTGATAAATGTTTAAAAAAATTTTCTCATAATTTTTGATTATCCGATTAAAATTTCCATATCTTCATAATTTTTGATAGATTTTTAAATCATCTTAAACAGAATATTAACTTAATGCAATATAGAATTGCAGAATCAATCGATCGTTCTTATTTAAGATCAAGTCCCGTTGAACAATTTTTTGACATCCTGCGAAATCCTGTCGCCATCATGGATGCAACAATATGACACATTTCACGAAATTTCAAAAAACACTGTTAATTTCATTAATTTTCCATTATACAAAGATTTTACTTGATTTTTATCGCAAGAATGATGTTTAAATAAGATTTCTTAGATATCAATCCAAGATTTTCCGACTCTTTTATCTTCTCTTGATATATACGTACGCATATGTACGCACATGCACACACATGCAAAATCGTACCGTTAATATCCGTCCATTTTCATCGGGACTATTTCTGTTACCAATGACCGATCGAACAGACTGTTTTGTTTACTTCCAGACCGTTATGAAAAACAAGCGTATATCCGGACTCGTTCGCTGACAGAAGCAAAGGACGAGAAAGGAAAAAAAAGACCGGTTATTCGATACGGCTTCGCGAATGACTTATTTCAAATGGATTACACGAGTTGTGAAGAATTATGCGAATAAAACTAATTTAATTCGATTATTTATCTTTACGTTGCAACACGATTCATATTCCGCACGTATATTTTTTACGTAATATCAACAATCACTGGACATTTTCATCAACGATTGTATATAAAAGATTTTAAACATAAATCAGAAGATACTGTTCGTTTACACTGACGTTATTGCCGCAACAATAAAAGTTATTAATAATCTTCTATCGATTAACCGGTTAAACAAGGAAGAGAATAATCAAACATTCGATTGTTTCGACAAATCGTATCTTGGAAAAACACTTTTCTTTTTTCTTTTTTATCTTTTTTATTTCTTTATTATTAATTAATGCTATTAAAACAAGTGTCAACGTTTTAAAATTATTTTACTTCCCGATACTGTTTTTGTTCCGGTTAACCTCACTCTATCACATCGAAGTCTCATACGCGTAAAAGTTCGTTTTTCTCTAATGAAATGGTCGTAACGGTGTCGCGTAGAGCGCCTCGAGTGCGCACATGAGGACGGCCGAACTAATACTGATAGCTGGCAATGCTTTCGCCAATGCATACGACTGTTGCCTCCAAGATACGAAGTTCTTAGCCTCTGCTCTTACCCGCGTCTTTCCTTTATATACAAATGCGCTTTCTGTACGATCATCGGGGAACCACGCGTTAATAACACAATAATTTATTGATAATCTCTAGATAATAAAAACACTTTTATTTTTTATTATTTAGTAAATCATTATAGTCATATGACAATCATATTTTTTTTTTTTAATACCAAATTTTTTTTCGGTCATGAATATTGATATTTATTTTATTTTTTCAGATATTAAATTTTTATAAAATTTTTTTTTAAATACAAATATTTTTTATATTTTATATGTTTTCTTAAATTATATATAACAAATTTTTCTTCTTTCTAACATACGAAACAATGAATAAATAATATTATCATCTCTCTCATAAATGCCGATGATATCTGTTTATACATTATTAATATATACAATTATATTTTTAAATAATGAAAATGTTTTCCAATGCGCAGCATTTTTTATTTATCAAGAAATTAAATTATCTCATAAATAAAAACGCGTAATTTCCTTAAATGTTAAATTTTTCTATTAGAATTTAAACGCATTCGTGGAAAAATCATTCTTACGCAAGATGATATTGAATATTTTTTCCTGATTTATATAACTTTTTTCCTTTAATTATATAGAACTCCCCTTTTAGAAATTAACATTTCAAGAATATTTTAATACCGGTTGCATCTTTAAAGCTTTGTCTGATAATTTTATCTGATTTCATAGAAAACGTGTCGATAATTACAATTATGATCATTTATACAAGATGAATGATAAAATTTAGCATAATTGAAAAACAAATTAAGTCTTTGTTTTTTGAGAACAAATATCTATATATAATAATATATATACAATTAAGGAAAATTTTCAAAGTCAATTTTCTTGAAAACTTTTATTTAAAATTTTTAAATTTATTCTATTTTTGTTTGTTTTCATTGTAAAAAATAACCACGTATATAATACTTAAATCAAGAAATAACTAATTTTAATTTTCATATATTATTTTTTTATCTGAAAATTATTAAAAGTTGAAGATAAATATATAATTCGGTAAAAATGATGGAAACATTGCGTAAAATGTAAAAATATGGTCAACGATGCAGAAATTGCAATTACGACACTTTGACATTTGGTAACCAAATGTTTTTATATATAAGCTATTTATAAAATCCCTATAAAAATCCCTTACAAATATTTTTCCTTTATATTTGAACTTGAGTAAAATGTTATGAACTCTCTGAATATACTAAAATTAATTAAATAATTTTACCAAAGTTAATTTATATATCCTTGATAAAGTAAAAGTGCTCTTTGAACAAATTTGTCATTCTAGAAATATTATTATCACCTGTATCTATTATCTGTACCAAATAAACAAGATAAATCCTCAATATAATTTTGAACACATCTCCACTATTATCATTATTTACGCTGCTTTTGGATTTTTTGATCTTTTTTTATCGTTTCAAAAAAAATAATAAATCGTGTCAAAAAATGTCTTTTTCAATCGTTTTAATAAAAATATTGTATCGATATTTTATCCGAAATAAAACTTGAAATCGAAAATTAATAATGTAACGAACAAAGAAGGATCCGTCGAAAGATATTTTAGAAAAATATCTGAGAAATAAGATATCCTCGTTTTTAATTCAGATCTTCGAGTTTCTTGAAACTGATTTCACATGCAAAACGTCGAACTAAGTTGTCACGAGCTCGAGACAAACGACTTATTTGCCGGGAAAACTTATCAAGCTATATTTAAATTTCATACCTGAGAAAACTCGAGAAAACAATTCACACAAAAATCTTTTGCCAATTTTTATATATTATATCCAAAAACAATTAGAGTATATACACATAAAGATTTTTTTTTTTATATTTTGAATAAAAAAACTTTTAAATCGACATACACCATTGTACACAATGAAATTTTATTTGAAAATTTATTTTTCTGTATAATCGATTTATGAACGTGATATTATTTAAACAAATAATGCAAATGGATACAAAAATTTTACAAAAATTTTATATTATCGTTCAATAATTAAATAAATTTTGTGAAAGATCACAATGATGATTCGTAATATCGTAATATTCGTAGAATAGTATTGTAAATATAATACGTAAATATAATACGTATTCACATGAAACATATTATACATCTGTTGAATAAATCTATACGATTTCATGTCAAATATTGAAATATACAAATATGATTTTATTTCAACAATCAACAAATTTATAAATGATTCGATTAATTTACTTATTTTCTTTTCGATGAATTAATATTAAAAAATACGAAATATTTAATAACAAAAATATATATATATATACGAAAAAAATTTAAATAACCGTGAAGATTAACCGTTAAGATATCCTTGATAATTTTATAATTTTATAATGATTATACAATAAACTATTTGTAAAAATATTACGTAATCACAAATGACAATCGTAAATTTCGGCAAACTTTTGCGATGTAATCGAATAAACAATTTGTAAAATAAATAAATAAGAAAGTGAGAAAGAATATTATACGTTACATATTATTAAAATAAACATTTAAACTTGAAAATTTACAAAGTATATATCTATATTTCGTATCTGCATTATTCATTATTTATCGTTATCGTGGATAAAGATATAACAATCTTGTAGATATATATTTCATAGTCAATTTCAATAGGTTAATTACAAAAAAAAAAAAAAAGAAAGAAAATATAATAGAAAAATAAAGTATATATAAAAAAAAAAAGAAAGAAAATATAGTAGAAAAAAAAAGTATATATAAAAAAAAAAAGAAAGAAAATATAATAGAAAAATAAAGTATATATAAAAAAAAAAAGTAGAAAAAAATATTGAAACGATATACGAACAATATGCAACAATTAGATAAAAAAAGATAATAATCTTTTTATCAATATTTCAATATTTGTTGAGTTTTAACAATATAATGAGAAAAAATTTTCGATAATATAACGTTATTAGATTAAAAAAAATATATGATATATAAATAATTATTCAAATAAATGTAATAAATTACATATAATGATTAAATTAATTTTGAATTAAAAGTTAAAATAATATACGAAATAATATACTATGTAAAATTAAATTAATCTATTTATAATCGTTTTCGATTTAACAAAAGTATATCTACTTATAATAATATAGAATAGTCTCGATAAAAGGTTAAAAGCGTGATAAGATAAGTCGTGGCAGCGAACTTTGCTGATCATTCCATAATTTTATAATACCTATACAAAAATTACCTATATAATTTCTGCGATGAGCAAATAATATAATATTCGCGTATTTATAATAATAATAAAATAATATTTCATCGATATTTCGCTTATGAATAACGATTCCATTGATGAACCATGGACTCAGAACAAATATGTCGAGAACCGTGAAACTTTTCTTAGCAATTTTACTTTTCCATCGTCACAAATGCACAATAAGCGTGATAAATGCGAAAGATCGAAAATTATTTAAAATATGAATAATTAAAATTGTGGATGATAAATAAAAAAATTTCTAAAATTTCTTACGATTATGAAAATTCTATGAAAATTCTAACTAGAAATTTATCTATTCTGAGTTTTGAGATTGGACCTTTTACATCATTCTTATTACATAATTATTACATTAAAAAAAAAAAATCTATATTCTTAATTAATTTGACATTATCACAGGGGGAAACAAAATTCATCGAAACTAATCATTTAATCTTGAGATATTTATAATATCAATCGTACACTTTGGCGCCATAATTAAAAATATATTTCTGTAAATATAAAATTCTGTCTTTTAAAATGAGAATGGCCTTAAAATAAAACTGATTTGAATGAAGTAGATTTATTAGATGCGCATTTATTAGATGCTTTGGATTTTTTCCAAAATTAAAGAGCATACGAAACAACAACAATCCTGAATATTATATCTTATAGGAGTCCAAGCTTTAAATAGTTAAAAAGGATTCAAGCGCATAATCCCTCTTTCCTCGTCGCTCAATTTCCCTTACTCCATTAATTCCAATTAATTTTCGAAAGAAAATATCCGATTGGATAAAGTGATATTTATCTTAATATATGTACATATAATGAACAATTGTATAAAACTATAAAATCTATAAAACGAAATCTATAACTTGAATTTTGTCAATTTTACTTTTTTAATCTTATAATTATTTATCTTACAGTTTGTTTTTTTTACAATCTTTATACTTCTTTATCTTATATTATATAGAATTCGAATCAAAATATATTTTCATCCATTTTATTTTATTTAATTAACTTGCTTGACTCGTCCAATATTTCAAGAGATTAAGAATATTTCAGAAATTGATCGGTTCAACTTCTGAATGATTCAAAAAACAAGATTATAAAATCAAAAGATTAACATTTAATCTGTGATAAATTTGAAAAAAAAATCGCGAGAATCACACTATAAATGAGAAATACATATTTTTCCTTTGCTTTACTACGTGAAATTCTTAGGGATCGAAGAATCGTGTTTTCCAAAAATCTGAAAATTGCGATTCAACGAAACGTGTTGTAACACGATGAAACATAATTAGGCCGTGGCAACAAGAGAACGTTAGAAACATTTAAAAAAAGGCTCTTCCTTGTCGAGAAAGAACATGAAGATCCCTCGAGATCCCTGCATTGCGGATCTTCGTATCGCACGGGACGCATTGTTACATCGTGATCGTCTTTTTGTTCATGAAAAATGAAAATCGCGAACAATTTTCAGAATTGATCGAAAATTCGATAATATCGTATTAATAATTCCCGACTTTTAGATTTTTTTTTGTATGTTTTTTTCACTTTTTTATTATGTATCCATTATACAAATAATTCTTGTACGAAATTGATAAAAATACAGAAATAAGTGAATTTGAATCAAATTGACCCATATAATCAAAGTTGATTTAGTTGAGTGATCAAATTATTATGATTATGAATGGAAAATTAAATGTTAAATGTTATATTAAAAATTGTTAATAATTTGTATGAATTTTAAAAAACTTAAAACTTTCTTATTATTAAAAAAATATTCTATTTCATTTGAAAATTATATTATAAATTTCTCTAAGAGAATTTTAAACGATATTTAAATTTTTTAAACGAAGCAAAACTACTATAATTTATTACAGAAAAATGAACATTTTTCAAATCACAATTTGCAAATTATGAGGATATATTTTTTTCTTCTACTAATTAATATGCAATATATAATACAAAATATATATATACTATATTATATATTATATATTAATTATTGGAAAAAAAAATATCTGGATCATAGACGTGCTTTTTGCATAATTACGTCAATGATCGTATTAATAAAATTTCAACAATAATTATTCAAATAAACTTAAAATAGTTATTATTTCTTTATTATTATTATTATTTCTTATGTCGAAAAATATTAAATAATAACATTAATTCTTTACAATTCTAATATCTCTAAAAAACTTCTAGATAATGATACAAAATTACATATATTTTTAATTATATTACAAATAAATTAAAAAAAATGTTAAAAAAAATTTGACATTGAAAAAATTTAATTTCTAACAAAAAAAAACTATATGAATAGATTCTATTTCTATCAATATTTTTATAAGATTTAAAAGATTCAAAGATATGATAAAGTGATGAATCACAATAAAAAATCATACATTACCAACTAGTAGTAATAATCCATGAATGAAGAATCATTAATTTCTAACCTAATCACATCTAAATCATTAAATAGAATCTATAATGGAAAAAATGGAAACATTAAATTTTTTTAAAAATAATAAAGTATCGAAAAATTAATTATAAAATTTTAAAATTATATATTATAATTATTTTTAAATTTATT
>NW_006263381.1:1052189-1057301 GCF_000469605.1 Apis dorsata
ATTATTATATTTAATTTATTTTATTGTTTAAAATTCTATTTTTTAATTGTTATTCTTAAAATAAATGAATATGATTAAAATATTTTAAAATCATTTATATTATAAACTTATGTGTAAATTTAATTGAAGTTCATGTGTTATGGATATACTGTATCGATTCATTTCATCTTACAATCATACCGAATTAGTGATACAAATATAACGTGTCTAAACTTAACAAGAAGCCGTTAAATGTCATGAACTAATAGTCACAGTAACATATCTATTTTGAGTAACGAAATTATATTATCTATTTGAATTTTACGATCAATTATTTAACAAAAACAATAATTTCATGTACAATAATAAGAAATATTAATTATCCAAAACAAAGTAATAATTTTAAAGAAAATTGTTTCTATTTGAAACAAAGATAATTTTTAAAATATTTTAATTAAATTTTTATTTTTCTTAAATAAAAGTAAATAAAAATATTTTGAAAAATTTTGAAAAAAATTTTTTTAAATCTCTTTATTTAAAAAATAAAAAGTCTGTAGCATACATTGTTACCAAAATAAGAATGTTAACCTGTTATGTTTAAATATATTAATAATAATTGTATAATAATTGTAAACAAAATAAGCGTCAGCTGATCAGCTGATCGTGTTACCATAACCGCAATGGCTGCTATTGATCTCGTGAGCAAGCTCTTTCGCACGCGCGTGCTGCGTTAAAACCCCTTCTACCTATTTCTACGCACGCGATTAAATCTTATCTAATGTCTTATTCTCGGTATTTGTTAATGAATAAAATAATTTATATGGTACTCACCAAAAGTCGATCTGCAAAGCTGGAGCGAATGCTAAAAAACTGCGACGCACTCCATAGTACGCGCGGGAAACAATAACTTACAACTAATTGACAAAAAAATATAATAGCACACGAAAGATGTAAATAGAACTTAAGGAAAAATGTTGATATAAAGATAGGTGAAACAAGTGACACAATAATCGACACAAGAAAGACAAGCTAGTTTTGATACTAGAATGTAAAATGCGAAATTTCGAGAAGCGACTAAAGAAAGGAATAACGCGATAGGGAGAACGATACGTGTTTTGACTGTGTCTCAAGTCCAGGGTGAATTGTGATTAGTTGCGCATGTGTATCGACGCAACCCTTCTTTCACAACTTTCATTGGTCGCTTTAAGAGTCAGGGACGACACGATTCAGGGTGCAAAGTAGGGAATAAAATACAATTATAATTGGTATTCTTTTTTTATTATTTCTTCATATCTAATTAATTTATTCTTAAATGATAATGAAATAGTTTATTTCAAATATTATTTATTTTGTTAGAAATTTAATTATAAATAATAAAAAAATTATATAATAATAATTCATAATAATATTTAAAATGTAGAAATACAATTTTTTTCTGCAATTCTAATTTCTATTTAAATATTTCTATTTAAATTAATATTCAAAATATAATATATTATTTAATACTAGCATAAACGAAATACAGAATAGATTTAACATTCAATGCATTTTTTTGTCCCATGTTTTGAAGAATCTCTTTACCATTTTAATATCATTTTCAATGTTACCGATTCGACTCAAAATAAATTTGCAACATGAATAATGGGTGGAATTCAAATCAAATTCAATATAAAATTACGAAGAATAAGTTCGATAAATGAATCTTTGATAGCATCGTTTTTCAATAGAATGCTTCAAAATTCTTACTCCTTTCTTACTTTTTTCATTGTCAATTTTTCATTTGTTTAAATTCCATTGTTATCATCGAGTATAGATGAATGAGCAAATAATAAGAGAAGGACAAAGATAGAATCAAATTATTGAAATCAAGGCCATTTCTAAAATGCCACAAATGAAAATAAAAAAAGGATAGAAAATTATATAAAAATAAAAATAGGATAAAAATTGATCATTAACGCCATCTCTTGAATCAAAAATCTTTTCAAAGACAATAAAGCAGAATAAGAATTGAGTATTATTACCATCTTTTGGTATTCTTTTATACTTTTAAAAAGATTTGTAACAAGAGATGGCGATAATGATCAATTCTCTATCTCTATTCTTCTTTTATTATTTACTTTCCTTGTCTATATTTAAGTTTCATTTGCAGCATTCTGAAGATGGCGTTGATTCCCGAATTTTTACTCTATCTCTATCTCTATCCTTCTGCTATTATTTGCTTGTCTTTATTGTCCTTGTATCTGCCGCGTGTTACTGACAAGATACAGGAGGAACGCTCTTCATCATTTTTTCTTCGAAACTACATGTATTAATCTTTAACGTAAAAAATATAAATATTGTTTTTTCAGCTTTACAATGTATCTATACGAGGACATAGTTTTTTATGACTTTAAATTTTTATTAATTTCAAATATTAATTGAATATAATGAGAAATACATTATCTTTAATAAATTAATAAAATATATATAATTTATAGAAATTAATAATATAATTAATATTTTTTTAATTTATAAATAAACTTATTAACTTATTGAAAAGTATTTATACTAGCGGCATCTATCATATTACTATTGTATTATGGTAAATAAATGTGTTAAATCTATCGACATGATATAAAAACAATGTGAAAAATATTGATATTATTTAATTAAAACTGTGTATTTAAAATGTCAGACGAATCAGAATATGATGTAGAACCAGAAGAGTTTGATATTTATAAACGAAAATATCAATTACTATTAGATAGATGTGAAGTTTTACAACAGGTTTTGATTTTAATTTTCTGCATTCCATATATAATAATTTAATCACGGAAAATGAAATTATTCATTCTTTAATTATAGGAAAATGAAAGATTGGTTTATCGTATCCAGCGAGTTAGAAAATTACTCAAACGTACAAGAAAGGAAAAAAAGTTAGTTCAATTTCTAGGTTATGTATTGAATACTATTACAATTTTATCTATTATTTATTTATATTTGAAATAATATATTTATTTTATATTTTATTATATACCATTAGAGTTGTTTTCATAAAATATTTTTTTTTATATTTTAGATTTTTAATTGATCGCTTGGATCAACATGGTGATCGTTGGAGAGAAGCACCTATGGGAGTTCTTGAAGAAAATAATGTATTTCAAGTAACACCTAAGCCAGAAAAAGGTCCAAAAGCTACTACATATAATTCTAAAGAAGAAAAGACTAAAAAAGGAACAAAACGAAAAGGCACTAAGACAGATCCTAATGCTCCAAAAAGACCAGCAAATCCATTCTTTCAATTCTGTCAAGAACAAAGACCTCGAGTTATGGAAAGATTAGCTGGAGAACCAGAACCAAGCAAACAAGAACTTACTAGACAACTTGCAACTACTTGGAAATCTCTCAGTTCAGAAGATAAAAAGGTTTGTATAAACAAACAAAATACAACAAACAAAACAAAATATGAACATTTGTTTGAAAAGAAATAAAATAATATATATTTTCCTAGGTGTATTATGACATGTACGAACGATCCAAAGAAAAATATGTTGCTGAAATGCAAATTTATAATAAAAAATCGGAAGATATGCCAAACCATATGTCTTTAAATATAACATAGTATTTATATTTAAAATAAATATTATTTGTAAATACGTAATTTATAATCATATATTTGCACATATGTCAATATTTATATATAGAAAATTGAAATAAAATTTTATAAATAAAACAAATAGAAAATTTGTACGTAGGAAGAATATTTTATATTGATTAAAAAAGTTATGTAACCACCACTAATTTTTTTGTAACAATAATAAATTTATGCTTTAAAATTATCTTTTTCCCTTCTAAGAAATGCCATAGTTTGAATTGGATCTTTTTGTTCAGTATGATCCATAACAGATTGTTCGTGAACTCGCATAAATGGATTTGTCAATTTTTCTTCCTGAATAGTGCTGGGCACAGAAGGATTATTCTTTTCACGTTGTATACGAACCCATTCTATTTTTTGACGAATTGCTTCATTTTCTGGCTCTACATGTTTTGCAAATTTTAAGTTATTTGCTGTATATTCATGACCACAATATACTTTCTATAAAATATCCAAAATATATATATTGTTTTTTTTAAGAATTATTTTATATCACAAAAATCTGAATATGATTATATGCTTACAGTTTCATTAGGCAATGATCCCAAAATTTCTATAAGTGCTTTATACATTTGTTCTGCAGTACCTTCAAAAAATCTGCCACAGCCAGCAACAAAAAGAGTATCTCCTGAATATCAATATTTATATTTTAATCAATTTTTGAAAAAAATAAATATAAATAATAATTTATATTTTTACCTGTAAAAACTGCTGGAGTATCTTGATTTTCTGTAATATAAAAACAGATATGTCCAGTTGTATGACATGGTGTTGAGAGGCATTGAACTTGTAATTTTCCAATGTTGAAAATATCATTATGTTTTACTTTACATGTAAGTGCCTCTATTCTATCATCTCCACCATATACTTGAAGGTTATTAAATTTTTTACATAACTTTATATTTCCTCCAGCATGATCCCAATGATGATGAGTAGTTAGAACTTTTGTTAAAGATACATTATTTTGTTGGACTGCACAAGCAACAGTATCAGGATCAACAGGATCAACGATTGCAGCTTCCTGTGATGTTTCGTCAATAATCTTTAAAAATTACAAAATATCAAATAAATATGTAATAAAAAATTATGACAGATATTATATTATAAAATGTAGTAATAGTAATTTTAAATAATTATAAAAAAAATTTAATAATTTAATATATTAATATATATAATAAAAGTAATAATTAATATAAAATAAGATAAAAATAAAAAAATACGTACTAAATACATATAATTATCTTGAAGTGCAGGTAATATTTGAACCTTCATATCGTATTGTTTAAATTGTTTTATTATTGCACGATTAGAATATGTCGAATAAAAACCATTCGTTGAAATATTTTTTGCTAAAAAAATAAAAATTTTTATTAATATTTAAAATGATGTAAATATTAAATAATAAAAATATCAAATTGATAGTTGTATAATTTGTTAATATTTATTTATAATTATTTATATATAATTTATGTATTTATATATAATTAATATTAATTTAA
>NW_006263381.1:1057622-1088043 GCF_000469605.1 Apis dorsata
ATAAAATCCATATTAATAATAAATTTAATAATATAATAAAAATGGAATAATACTTATTTAAGTGTATTCTAAAATTTATAAAAAATATTTAAAAAAAATATCTATCTATTTGTAAATATATATCAAACAAATTTTTATTCATCAAAATATTTATAAATCAAAAAATATCAAAAAAGTTTATTAATATATAAATATAAAAAATCATTAGTTATCAATAATTATTTTTATTATATTCTTATAAATTTTTTTATCGCAATATTATAATTTTTATATCTTATTTTATATGAATAATTTTATATTTAAAAAAACTTGATTTTATATTTTATGTTTAAAAAAAAATTAAATATTTTCTAATATCCTTTGAATAATTTTAATAAGAATCGTAAAAATTTTAAAGTCTAAAAACAATAAAATAAAAATATAAATTTGTAAGAAAATATAAAGAAAGCAAGATACCCTTATAATATAAAGATGTTAATGTTAACCGAATAGGAGAAGCACGAGACATTATGTTTAACATAATTTTTAATAAATTTAATATTGATATTAAATTAAATTTTATTCGATAAAATATCTATTATCAAACACTATTATATATACAATGTTACTTGCCTAATTACTATGTAGTACTACTATAAAACAACTGGACTCAGCTGATCGGTACGATGTAATACTGATGGAAAATATTAGGTTACATACGTTCATATGCTGTATGAATCATTGTTAACACATGAATGCATATGTTTTTAACTATAGTATTATTTAATTAATGAATATTTTTATTTATTAAATAATAAAATATAATGCTATTTTACTCTTATTATATGTAAATATTTTTTAATTTATTTACAATGTCTGCAAATAATTCGAAAGAAATAGTAATAAATAATGAACATCAAGGTTTGTTATTTTATTTTTATAATATTAAAAATAATGTGTTTTTAATAATAAATAAATTAGAGAGAAATTTAAAAGAGAATCATTATTATTAATATTAATAATTCTTTATTATATTTAAATTTCATTTTTTTAAATTTATTTGTTATATCATTTTTTTTCTAGATGTTGAACAAGATGAAATTACCGCTATTGATTATGAATTAAAACAAATTGAAAGTGAAATGCAAAATCTTGAGGATCGTAAAAAAATCTTGATTCAACGTAAAGAAAAATTACGAGATGATGCACTTTTAAAAAAAAGTTTATGTGTATCAAAAAAGAATTGGAGTAAAGAAGACTTTACATGGTCTAAAGACTTGAAAAAAACTTTAAAAGATGTTTTTAAAATAGAAAAATTAAGAGAATTACAATTACCAACTATGAATGCAATTATGTCTAATGAAGACGTTATTTTAATTATGCCCACAGGTGGTGGCAAAAGTTTATGTTATCAATTACCTGCTGTTATTAGTAAAGGTATTACAATAGTAGTATCACCATTATTATCATTAATGGAAGATCAAATACATGGATTACAAAAACATAATGTAAAAGCTGGAATGTTAAGTGCAAAATGTAATAAAGAAAATGTAAAAATTATAATGAATGCACTAATAGATAAAAAATCTGATCTTAAATTAATTTATGTTACACCAGAATATATGGCAAAATCCAATCGTTTCATGAATAAGTTGCAAAAAGCTTTTGAAATGAAACGTTTAGATCGTTTTGCAATAGATGAAGTACATTGCTGTAGCCAATGGGGACATGATTTTAGACCTGATTATAAATTTTTAGGAATATTAAAATCCATGTTTCCAGGTGTACCAATTTTAGGTTTAACAGCTACTGCTCCAGCTAAAATTATTGTAGATGTTCAGAAAATGTTAGATATTCAAGGTTGCTTGGTTTTGAGAGCTACTTTCAATAGACCAAACTTATTTTATGAAGTTCGAAGAAAACCAACAGACAAAGACACATGCTTAGCTATGATAGAAAATTTATTAAAAAATAGATTTAAAGATAAATCTGGAATAATTTATACAACTACCATCAAAGATGCAGAACAATTAACAACTGATTTAAGAGCAGTAGGTTTAAAAGTTGGATGTTATCATGCAATGTTAGAAGCAAATTATAGATCAGAAGTATATTCTAAGTGGATATCAGGAAAATATCAAGCTGTAGTGGCTACTATTGCTTTTGGATTAGGTATAGATAAGCCAGATGTTAGATATGTTATTCATCATTGCATTTCAAAATCAATGGAAAGTTTTTATCAAGAAAGTGGGCGTGCAGGTAGAGATGGAAAAAAATCCATGTGTATAGTATTATATAAACTTCAAGATATTTTTAAATTAAGCACAATGGTATTTCAAGATAAAGTTGGTTTACAAAATTTATATAAAATGTTAGCATATTGTTTAGATCAAACATCATGTAGACGTAGTTTAATTGCAACTCATTTTGAAGAATCTTGGACTAGAAGTGATTGTGCAGAAATGTGTGATCATTGCCGGAAATTTAAAGACAATAAACAAATAAATATAGCTCCTTATTGTAGACAGTTATATCAAATTATGACAAAAGCAGTGCAAAATGAAACTAGATTGACTGTCTTAAAACTCATAGATGCTTGGTATGGTAAAGGTGCACCAATATTACGAGTATCTTCTGTGCCAATACCAAAATTTACAAGAGAATCAGGAGAAGCTATAATAGGACATTTACTTGTGAATGGTTATTTACAAGAAGACTTTCATTTCTCTGCATATTCCACAATATCATATATAAAACGTGGGCCCAAAGCAGTATTAGCACTTGATACTACTCATGAAATATTTTTTAATTATGAATTACATTAATTTATATAATCACCATATATTATGATCTGTGATATAATAATAATTCATTATTAAAGGAACACATTAAATAAACAGAATATTATTTTAAATTTAGAATATTCCTATTCATCAATAATATATTTTTAGTAATTGTAAGTTATTTTAAATTTAATTTATTATAAATTTTTAGAGTGAGTGTTTTCGATAATAATAGTTTTAGGATATTTTTAAGATATTTTATTAATAATATTTTGTATAATGTGTTTATTTTAAATTGTATAATATACATAGATTTTTAATATACTTAACCAAAAATGAATAATATTTTCACGAAATAATAAATAGTTTTTGATACAAATATATTATTTTCATTTCTAAAATATGATTTTAAAATTTTTTAGAATTTTTTATAATTTTTGATAAAATTGATGCATACTTTGAACATATTTTATAATCATAATCATTTGAAAAAAGTTGATAAAAATTTTTTGAACGAAATTACAAGTATAAAATATTTAAAATTTTTTTTATGAAATGAAGAGCAAATAATTTAAACTTAACATCAAAGAAAAATCAATAAAAACCATATGTACAACGCTAGACAACGATATGTCGGCGGTTTGGATAGTAAGCCAACCACCAGGTTCACGATCAGATGGAAATATTGATCCTGGATAAGGCATCTGTGTTGTTCCGTCTGTTAGCAAACACGTTTTACTACAGTACTAATTACAGTACTTATATTAGATTTATAATTCATTCATCTTTAAAAATTAAACAACAATAGTGAATATCGCATAATAGTAATCTATTACAAGTGATCACAACATTTTTAGTAGTTTTCAAAATATTTCAATTTTTCATTCAAAGTTTAATTGTATGTATAATAAATAGTGACATATTAATGATATATCTTTCATTCATGAATCCATTCAAGTGAAAGTTTTAACGAATAACTTTTCTGAAAAATTTTAAACGTAATGGAGTCCTGACAATCATTGATAAAAATTTGCCGATATATTACCCTCAATACGAGGGTAATAAAAAGCAGGTAAAGACAAAAAATTTAAGTGATTGATTTTCCATAGTGATTTTCCATATGTGTACATTTTAGGTTCCATATATATATATATATGTGTGTGTGCGTGCGTGTGCGTGTGTGTGTGTGCATCAAAATTAATTGATGTGGTAACATGCATATATGTTTAAAGCAAATGATAGCGGGAAATGTTATAAGAACAAAAATCAGTTTATTATAACATTTCGATGCGTCTATTCGCGCGCTTCTACGCGACAAAGTTTGATCTCTGTAATTTTAATACTCCATAAAAACATTAAATATTCTGTAGATATTCTTTAACTTGTAAAAAAAAAAGGAAACAGTGCATCTGAAATTTTTAATTTTTACATGAATATTGTGTTCTTCAATGTAAAGAGTAAAATTGTATTCGTACAGATTTATCACTTTAAACAATTGTACATTATATTTCATAATCATTTCATAACAATCGTTATTTGAATATTATTATAATTACGATGAAAATTATGTAAAGAAATTTAATCGTATAAATACAATTTCGCATTATGCTCTAATAAAGATAACTAGATGATTTGTTCTTCACCAATCTGCCTTAAACGAAGATGCCTCTGCCAAATATTCTCAAAAAGGCAAGCAGTTATATTTTAGGCGATTGTAATCAAGATAATCGTCGTACTATATATCAGGATGGCGAGGCATTATTTTGTAAGAATAATGTTTGCGTTCATCCACCAACTTTAATGAGACAAAATTCTGATGTGGTACATCATCCCGGATACATGGCCATAACCTGTAGATTTAATAAAAACTCGAATGTACCAACTTTGCATCTCAGTTGGATTCCAAATAGTACACTTCGTAAACATCCGACAACATTAGAAAATTTAAACGTAAAAAAACTTGATTGTATTACCCATCGAGATACCGATATAAGTTCTCATCATTCTCAAATATCAGAAGAAAGTTGTGATCTAAAGTGTGAATACGAAAATATTGGTGAAAAAGTTGATGTTTGTTTAGAAGTAAAGGAACCTGTCAATTGTGGAGATTGTGAACGAGTTTGCTCTGGTGGTTTTTCACGGAATGCACGTTTCGAAAACGATGATACAAAAAACAATGATAATTTATGCGATCATCAAATTATGCTTACATCAGAAATTAAAGAAATTCCAAATGTTAATATCAATCGGCAAACAAATTATCATCGATCTGATAATTTATCAACTACTATACATGAAGAAAATGATCATAGTATCAGTTTAAATCAATTACGTTCTGAATCTCTGAATTCAAAATATGATGAAAATCAATATTGTAAAGATCAAAAAGTTTCCGAAACACATGAGAACGATGGAATAAGTATTGATGAAGAATTGAAATATCCTTATTATGATGATATAAGTCTCAAAAGTCGTAGTATGTCATTAACCTCTACATGTAGTTTATCTGTTGGCGTATCTTCAGAAGGTATTAAATTGATTACTTTGATAGTTTTTTTCATTAGTTTCTAGATATTACTAATGCATAATATGTAATGCATCTTCTTTAGCTGAAGAAATTCCATCATGGATGAGATCACCTGAACTTTTGGCTTTACAACATAACCTTACATTTCCTGAAAGTGCAACAGCTTCACCAGTAACATTACGTAGAGCACACAGATGTAGAAGATTTTCAGTGGATCTTAGTGAAATGAGATCTCTAAGATTATTTTTTGCTGATCCAGCTTGTACTTCTGGTCAATTGGTTGTTGCAAGTAGAGAAAGCCAATATAAAATTCTACATTTTCATCATGGTGGATTGGACCGATTAGCAGCAACATTACATCAATGGCATCAATTACTTTATCCTCGATTAGATACTGATGCTGAAGAAACACTTCCATATAGGTAATTAATGAAAAAAATTAATATTTTATTAAATATCTAATTTTTTCTATGATTCAGGCATTTTATGGTATGTCGACCAGAGGTTAGTCGTGATGAACTACATCCAGAAGAAGGTCAAGTACCAATGATTACATCATTAGCTTGGAAAGATTTATTAAATGAAAGAGGTCAAGTTGAAGATGATCTTGCTCTTCGTAAAGGAATATTTTTTGGTGGATTAGAACCTGCATTAAGAAAAATTGTGTGGCCCTTTCTTCTTCATTGTTATTCATATCAAAGTACTTATGAAGATAGAGAACAAATTGATGCCATTCGTAGACAAGAATATGAAGAGATACAAAAACGTAGATTGAGCATGAATCCAGAACAAGCAGAGCATTTTTGGCGAAATGTAGTGTGTATTGTAGAGAAAGATGTAGTTCGTACTGACAGAGGAAATCCTTATTATGCTGGAGAAGATAATCCAAATATTGAAATAATGAAGTATGTTTATATAAGATTAATTTTTTTATTTCTAGATTTGTATTTATATAACTTCATTTATATGTTAATACTATCATATTTACCTTTTTCAGAAATATTCTATTAAATTATGCAGTTTATAATTCTCGATTAGGATACACTCAAGGTATGTCTGATTTATTGGCTCCTTTATTGGCTGAACTCAATTCTGAAATAGAAGCATTTTGGTGCTTTGCTGGATTAATGCAAAGATCTGTAGCAGTATGTACTCCTACTGATATAGATATGGACAGAAATTTATGTTATTTAAGAGAATTAGTTAGAATAATGGTCCCAGATTTTTATGCACATCTTCAAAAACATACGGATGCTTTGGAACTCTTATTTTGTCATAGATGGATACTTCTGTAAATACGAATTTTATAAATATTTTAAAATTTTTATCAATAGATTTATCATCAATAATAATATATATTTTGCAGATGTTTAAAACGTGAATTTCCTACTGAAGTAGCATTAGTGATGTGGGAAGCTTGTTGGGTAAATTATTTAACTGACCATTTTCATTTATTTCTTTGTCTTGCCATAATGTGTGTTTATGCAGATGATGTAATAGCACAAGATCTTAGAACAGATGAGATGTTATTACATTTTAGTTCTTTAGCTATGTATATGGATGGAAATCTCATATTAAGAAAGGCGAGAGGCCTACTACATCATTTTCGTCGACTTGATCGTTTACCATGTACATTAGCAGGACTTTGCCGACAATGTGGTCCAGGAATGTGGGATAGCACTCATGATCCTGTTATAGAATGTGTGGATCATAATGATGCACCTTGTCCATATTTAAACAATTATGAATAACGACCTAAATTTAATGAAAGAGATAAAAGTATACTATTGTAAAAGTTGTTGAAGCTTTCAAATTATTCTTACGTTAATTAATTAAATTAAATATGCTGTAACGATCACATGTAACATAAATAAGTTACATAAATCACAGTTAATTAAATGTTCTAAGTAATAACAGATATTTATGAAAGTAATATTTGACTTACATATTGTTTATACAAAAAAATTCTTAATCAATTTAATATCATAAACAAAAAATTGTACATTATCACATTTTATTTACGTAATTACGTAATTTATAAACGCTCATCAAAAATATCTGGCAAATTAAGTTTAATAAATAAGAAATGAAAGACATATCTTAAAATTTGACATTCAATGAAGTTAATTGTAATTTAAAGAAAATTTTAATAACAATACATTAACTTCTATAAAACAAAAATATTCTGAACTAAATAATTAAGTAGAACTTCAATAATTATGACGAGTTTTAATCGAAAACCTGTAGTACAATTAAAGACTGATGACCAAAGAAAAATGGAGTGATACAAGCATTTTAGCTTTAAAATCTCCAAATAAACAAGCTTTTTCATTACATAAACATTATTGTTATTTATTTATTTGTAATTGGAAATGCTGTTTTTTCGTTTGGTACAAATTTTGCAATCTGAAAATAAAAAATTAATTTAATATCAACAAAAAAATTAAATGTAATTTAATGTATTATATAAATATTTATTGTAAGTCCATTCAAATTTCTTGGTCAATTAATGATGCACGTGTTCACTTTGGGATATTCACTTATTGTGATATTTTTAATATTTTTTCTACAAAACAAGTTTTAATTTATTATATATACAAAGTATTATGTTTTATTATATTTTGAATTCTTGTACATAACATTTTTGGTAATTTTATTGTGGTAATTGATTATATATTGATTTATATAAAAAAGTGATATAAATGTATCTTGCTCAACAATTTTCCTTTTTATTCTGATAACCCAAAGTGTTTTTATGCTAGTCTATTTGCTCATAAAAATATATAATTGAAGATATAATTCTTTCAAATTTAATCTTTTTGGTATAAAATAGATGCATCATTGTAATAAATGTATACAGATTGTATACAATTATTTGTATGATATCTTATAACTTAAATAAATAAACTTTAAAAATTATTCATAATTAATAGAAGATTGTAAAGATTTCATACAAATAATATAATGCTTTTACTGTGCCATCTTATGTTGTTAGAGTATATAGAGAAATCTATTCGTGTTAAAATTTGTTCTGCTAAGTTTAATTGAATATAATATACAACTATGAATAAATAGAAATATGTATGTACATATAAAAATAAATCAAAGTAAGCTTATGTAATCAATTCTTTATTTTTTTCTTTTACTTTTAGAAAATATATGTATACATATTTTATGTATTTATATATATATATTACATTTGTACAGGTACACGGTACGAGAGGCATTTTATAAATACTTTGGCAGTTTTATACTATATAAAAATATGTTCTGTGATATACAAATCAAATTTAATTAATAATAATTATTTAATCTGCCTAATTTTTTTTTTCAAAAAAGCATACTAGAAATGAATTTTTTTTTAAATAATAAATAACAAATAGACCTTTAATATTTTTGAATATATATTCATTAACAATTATATGAGTCTACAGATTTAGATGCATCTTCATACCGTTTAAATAGTGGACAAAATATTATTAATTGGCCACTAAATATCACTTATTTGAAAGACATTTATGTACAGTAAAGACTGTACTAAGACATATTTTCTATTGAATAAAAATATAAAAAAGATAAAGAATACATTATATAAAAGTTTATAACTTAAATTAATTCATTTGGCTTGTATAAGATTAATCCTGACTTGTGCCAGTGTATTGTCATATTGTGACACATTGTGTCATGATATATTATTATGATTAATATCATTATTATTATTGTTATTATTATTATTATTATTATTATTATTATTATTATTATATTCTCTTATATGATGAAAAAAATAATTTTCTAATAATGATGCCAAAATATAAGAAATAAAATGAAAGTATCTTACTATCAATCATAATTATTTAAAAATATTATCTTCTAAAATCTATTTTTATATTTTCGTTTAAATAATAAATATTTATTAATTTTTGAAAAGATTTTTTTACTCATTAGTAAGCTCTTATTAGAGTTACTATTAAAAATTTCGTATATCTTAATTATGATTTAATTTAAAATCATTAATATCACAATTTTCATTCTATATGTTTCATAAATAATCCAATTTTAGATTTAATGATATTACTTTAGATATGCAACTTTCAAGAATAATTCAAATTTGCACCATTATTAATTTCTCTTTTTTTTACATTTTTGATTTAAATATCTAAATCTTAAATTTTTTTACTGTAAATGTATGCTTATAGAATAAAAATGAATTTGAATAAAATTGACTGATACTAAAATCATGCAAGCAATAGCCCAAACTATAACAAAAATGAGCCAAGAGTTACTAGAAAATGGACTTGCAAATTTATTAACAACACCAAGACCTATAACTTTATTTGTTTTTTGTCTGGCATAATACACTAAAAATGTTGGAATCAAATATTGAATTCCTGCTCCAGCATATGATCCTGTAATTCCTACTAATATTGATAAATCTTTAGTACTCAAAGCAATCATATATGGAGGTAATATTGCTAATATTGGGAAGACAATTTTACGAAGACATGAATATGATGTATCTTCATTAAGAAATAATGATTGTAAATTATTTCTAAGCGTTATAGCTATAATAGGAAAGCTTGTACTCAATGTAAACACTGGAAAAAGTGCCAAAAAATATTCTATAAGAATAATAAAAATATTATTACTTTTGGAACAATCTCCAGATCCATGAGGACTAAAATCTAAAGTGTAAAGATCGTCCAAATGTTCGAAAGCAAATGCTCCAGTTAATGCCAGTAAAAGATAAAAAAATGCTATTAATAAATAATCCAGTGCCAAAAATCGAGTCAAAGTGGTCTTATTTGCGATTGGAGCAACCAATGCAGGTAAAGAATGATGACACATAAAAGAATAAATACAAGCACCAAATAAACTAGGTATACCTGAAATACACAGATAATGTTTTTATTTATTTATTTAAATGTTAAAAAAAATAAATATATATATATTTTTCAAGTATATAAATAAACTTACCCATAATATTTGCTGCTGGAGGATTTCCTTGTGGACCATGAATAAATAAATTTTTTAATGCATACACAATCATGATGGTAAATGCAAGTGATCTCATAGCTGAAGTTAAAAGTTGAAGATATTTAGTCTTTTGAATATTAAAGAATACAAATGGACCCAACAAAAATATAAATATACTCTAAAAATAATATTCATCATTATATTAAAAATAGTAATTATTGAAATAAATATAATATTTCTGTATTTGTACATACAAGAAATATTCTATATGCATCCGATCGATTTAGAGTAAATTCTTTCCAACAGATTTCAGTATCTGGTATTGTATCATTACATGTAAAATTTGTTGGTTGATAAGTACAAATAACATCAGCTAAAGTTTTTGCTACTGCTGCTCCATATATACTTAGATCCCCATAAAGATATATAGCAAAACATAAATAGAATAAAGTTATGCCAAATTTATTAAAAAAAATTGATGCCATTTGTCCCATTTCTATTTTATCACGTATTATATAATATCGATATGTCATATCTGCACGATCAGGACTAGTTGAAAATGGAGTAACAAGAGGAGTATCTTCAGAATCTAAATTTGAAGGTCCTGATTCACCTAATGTTTGAAGTACCTGAAATAAAATACAACTTTTTTTAATTAAAAATAAAATGATTGCTAGAAAAAACAAATCTTGTTAAAAATATATATATATAATACTATCAAAAATTGTTACAAAAAATGCAATATAGAAAATATTTAAAAACCTCAGATTCTGATTCGTTGAAAGATGAATCTTGAGAAAAACATACACGTTTTCTATGTTGAATGTGTCGCCATGCTAGTATAGCATTAGCAGATGCCATTACTTCGATCACAAATGTAACTGTGATGAAACTATAAAAATAATACAATTGATTTTAAGTTTTAAAACTAATTAATTAAAGTATATAGACCTTATTATTAATCTACCTTATAAATGCTAATATTAAAATAACACTTAATCCAAGAGCCCATCCTGCTCGACTAAAAACAGCAGGTAATGTTAAAGCTCCTGTTCCAACAATTAAATTAAAAATATATATTAGACCAACCTGAAAAATATATTAATAATGAAACTTTATTTGTGTATATATAGACAAAAAATAAAAAAAAGTAATATAATAATGGGACTCAAAAAAGATTTTGTTTATAGTTTGAGGTTATTTAATACCATATGTCAAAATTACAAAAACCATATCGAAATTATAAACTTACCCATGTTGAATATTGATCACTTGAGTTTTGCTCGGGCATTTTCATTCAAATTACAAATTAAAATGAAGTCTGCTCAAGCTAAACTGTATTATTATTATATATGTCATTGACCTATCTGATGCTTTGTATTTTTGTGATGATTCAAGAACAACTGTGCTTGAAAATCAAACAAAACTTTAACCATGGATTTTTTAATATGTTTGTTCCGTTGTAATTTATTTTAATTACTTTTAATTATTTGAATTATATAATTTTGTCACATATTTTATCTATTTATTACTTTCTCAATAAAATTTTAAAATTAAATTTATTTTAAAAAAAATGTTATAATCAAAATTTAAATTTAAATTGATATCAAATATATTCTTCCGCATTTGACAGTTTGCGCTGTAGTCAACTTCATAAGAGAGCTTTGTGCTGCCATCTAATTGTTATTTAAACAAATTATTAATAAAAATAATTTAAATATTATTGTCAAATATTTTAATTATAGACATTCTTCCATCATTATTACATGTATTAAACTTTAATATTTTTTAATAGTTATGACATTTTTATAAATTTATTTTTTTTTTAATTAATAAGACCTTATAAATCAATATAGCCATTTTATTAAAAATTGATACATAAATACTAATCATTAAAAAATTTTTTTTGTAAATGAAATCATTTCTGTTTTATTTGAAAATTGAATAGAATATTTTATAAAGCAGTATTATATTATACTACATATAGTAATAAAATATCTCTAAATTTTAAATAAATAACTCAAAAACTCTAAATTACAGATTTTTATAAGGAGTAACAGATACCACTTCATTGAAAATAATTTTTATTCGACTGAAAATATAAACCTAATTCTTAGAGTAATATAAACTTTTACCACAAATCTTACGTTACAATAATGAATAACGCCAAACAGTACAAAAGCTACATTGTGTATAAAACTACATGAATTCATGCTAAATGAAGTAATGATCAATTTTTTTTAGCTCAGATTAACTATGATATACTGGATTGGAGATCAAGGACACAATATCCAGTAAAGGGTGTTGGATTAACTATAATCTTAAAAAACACAAAAGTCAAAGCAATAATGTTTTTAAGAGTTTTATTTTATAATCCCATAAGTCTAAAGTAGTCTTTAAGATGTGTACGTGAATGGTCTTGCACAATACAATGGGAATAAATTATAATACTTTGGCTACGCTTGCGGGGTCGAAACCGTGTCTTTTTTATTCGTTTGAGCGAGCGTTTGTGGGATATTTTTCTGGGTCAGCGGTCTCCCCCATTATTTAAAAAAAAAGAAAGGAAAGAGCCATCTTTTCCCTCAACGATTGGTAACAGTAAAAAAAAAAAGATATGATTAAGAAAGGCCTATCTCCGCTGGGAATGATGAATTCTCGAAGGATTAACATAAGTGTCCTTAAATATTGGCGGAGTAAAATAGCGGAATGCATTTAATTGGAGGATACCAAACTAAAAGATCTTCCGTGCATTAAAGATGCGCACAACGATTCCATTCTGCATCGAACAATATTCCAAAATAATTTATATAATAGTTTTCTTCTGCTCAAACTCGCGAATATTAAAAATTGGCAAATATTTATATATATATATATATGTATATATAGCATGTTCGATAAAGAAAAGAACAAAATTATTATTTCGATTGTAAAGTGAAATATTGCGATGATAATAAGAAAGATGTTTTTCGTGAGGGTGGTTAGCTAAGATGCTACCATAGGCAATGTTATTTGAAGATACAGGGTGTTAATATATTCATGGGATAACTTCGTAAGGTCAATTCAAAAAGCCAAAATAAATACAAAAGTTGATATACAAAAAGTGTCGGTTGAGACTTATTTATTAAATCATAAGTAATTTAAATTTGTGCCAGATAAAGCGAGACGGAAACAGAATAAGTCGACAATGTGAACGACGGAGAAAGAATCGTCTCAGTTCATCTAATATAAACTGAAATTGTATATAAATTAATAAATAAGCCTCAATAAACATTTTTTTTATACTAACTTTTGTATTTGATTTGATATTTAGAATTAATCTTCCAAAGATATTCTTCCAAAAATATCTTAGCACCCTGTATAATATAAAGGATTCGATAGGATAGAAGGATACTTAGGAATTCGGGGAGTACGTTTAAGATACAATAGTGTTTAATTAAATGAAAATGAATGGATTGCCTCTGCGCTAATTATGTCCCACGTGCATCCGAATCGAAAAAAGTTATCTTCGCCCCGGAGGAACCAAAGGACAATTACTATTGCGGAAGTTGATGTTACGTCCGCCTGTGAAACGAGACAGAGGCCGCTTTCGGGATTCGGGGAATGAGTATGCAAGGAGAATATCAAATATGTGCTTAGAAGCACTTCCTGTGGACAATGGATGGTCCAGACTCGTCGTATTCTTGTTTAGAGATCCACATCTGTTGGAAGGTGGATAAAGAAGCAAGAATTGATCCACCAATCCATACGGAATATTTCCTCTCGGGTGGCGCGATGATCTTAATTTTCATGGTGGATGGTGCTAGGGCAGTGATTTCTTTTTGCATTCTATCTGCGATTCCAGGATACATGGTGGTACCTCCAGAAAGGACAGTGTTGGCATATAAATCTTTACGGATATCGACATCGCACTTCATGATTGAATTATATGTTGTCTCATGAATACCGCAAGCTTCCATTCCTAGGAAGGATGGTTGGAAAAGAGCCTCAGGACAACGGAATCTTTCGTTACCAATAGTAATTACTTGACCATCTGGAAGTTCATAGCTCTTTTCCAAGCTTGAGGATGATGCAGCAGTTGCCATTTCCTGTTCAAAGTCAAGTGCAACGTAACAGAGTTTTTCTTTAATGTCACGAACAATTTCACGTTCGGCCGTAGTAGTGAAAGAATATCCTCTTTCTGTAAGGATCTTCATGAGGTAGTCAGTCAAATCACGGCCAGCCAAGTCCAAACGAAGAATAGCATGAGGCAAAGCATATCCTTCATAAATTGGTACAGTGTGCGAAACACCGTCACCCGAATCCAATACAATACCGGTAGTACGTCCAGAAGCGTATAGTGAAAGTACAGCTTGAATGGCGACATACATAGCAGGAGTGTTAAACGTTTCAAACATAATCTGTGTCATCTTTTCACGATTAGCTTTCGGGTTCAGAGGTGCCTCAGTGAGAAGTACCGGATGTTCCTCGGGAGCCACTCGAAGTTCATTGTAGAAAGTGTGATGCCAAATTTTCTCCATATCATCCCAGTTGGTAACAATACCATGCTCAATTGGGTATTTCAAGGTAAGAATACCTCTCTTTGATTGGGCCTCGTCACCAACATAGGAATCCTTTTGTCCCATGCCAACCATGACACCCTGGTGGCGTGGTCTTCCGACGATAGATGGGAAAACGGCGCGTGGTGCGTCGTCTCCGGCGAAACCGGCTTTGCACATACCGGAGCCATTGTCAACTACGAGTGCAGCAACTTCTTCGTCAGACATGTTTAACTTATTGGTTTATCTGTAAAAATAATAAAGATATTAAGTGATAAGCAATGATTATCGATTAATAATTATTGGATTTAAAATTAAATAATTTATTAATCTTATAATTTTACATAATATATATATTTCTTTCTCTTCATTTTATCGATAAATATGAATTTTTGCTTTTTTTTTAATATTTTTGATATTTTAAAAAAAGTATGATCTTATAATATTTAATGAAAATTATTTTACATATAGAAATATATTGTGAAATTATATTTCTATATAATTGAAATAATAAATTATAAAATACCATGTGTTGTAAAATAACATTTCAAATATTTTCAAGATGGCGTTTAAAAATACGAAAATTTAAATTCTTGTGATAGCAAAAATTAAATATTTTAAATAATATATTTAACAATTATAAAAACAAATAAATTTTACAATATATATTATAGTCTATGTTAAAAGAAATGTCATTGAAAAAATAAGTTGCAAGAACTATTTGTATCTTCTATAAATCGCCGTTAACTAGAACCGCACCCTGCCCCGCCCTTCCCCGGTCAATATCCGACCGTAGTTTTATATAAGAATAAATTCTTATAATGCTATAAACATAGAATTGAATATAAGTTTTAAGCTTTAATAAATGAACTTATATTTAAAATTATACATTCTTACTTCAATAGATTAATTCTTGCAAAATAACATTTAGAGCATACTTTATATTATAGAAATTATCTTCTCGCAAAAAGATTTCATTCTTATTCACATATAAATCATCACCGATACCGGTATTTGTAATTAATTTTACAACAAACGGACACTATGATATTACAATCGAAAAAATATAACACAAAAACACACTAAATATAACACAAATTACATATTTCAAACCTAACACCACCCACTTTCCTCAATTTAAAAATTCACATTCGGATGTATATATGATTTGCTGTTCAATTTGCCCACGCACTATCTTTAATTGGTTACACTACGATTTAAATTTTCAATTGGTTTATAAAAAATATTATCTATCACTGAACTTAAAACGATAACTTACGTTTTTCGTTTTATATAAAAAAAAAGTTATGTACAAGTTAGGGAGCTTGGGTCTTTGGATGTGACACTGCCGACCGATCTAGCACCAAACACAGAGTGTAGCTGACAGCCGGCTTGCAGTGTATTATATGAACACAGTCGTCGACCCCCCACTACCAAGCAATCGGCCAATAAGGGCAGGACACCCTCAGCCAATCCTGGCTTTCTTTACCATATATGGAAGTGCTCTGCCACGGAGGGGTTTATCCCCTCTGCCCCTCCTCTGCCCTTCTCTAACCATTTTAAGTGTGTCTCACCACCCTTCGTGAATGCATCCGCCAAATTGACCGAACCGCACATCTCCGATCTTGCCAATATTTTCCTCCCTCTCCTTACTATGTAAGTTCAGTTTGATCACATTCAATGTCAGTCGATTTTTTACATCCAATTAATAAATCATTATTTTGTATGATTTCAATATTTCTATTGATTTTTAACAGATATATGAAATAATTATGTAAACGAAATTTTTAAAAAATTTATCGATATATAAAAACTTATATATTTTTTAATATCAATAATTTTAATAAAGTATTATAAAAAAATTTGTTAAAGAATTTTATTATTTAACTAATTCATATATTTTATTGATTTGATTAATAAATTATATTTTACAAAATGTATGAAGTAAGTAGTTTAAATTATTTTCAGTTCTAGAATGCAAAATATTTAGACGCTAAGTTTCTTAACTATTTTATACTTGCTTTTTAAAATAAATAAATTTATAATTATTTTCAAACATTCATAAATATAAATATTTAAATCTAATATTACGAATATTATATGAGATAAAAATGTTATAATAATTTTTATATTTAGCATTTTAATTTCTCAATCGATGACAGATTTATGCTATATTTCATGTTACGAGCAAGCATAATCGCAGGTTCTATAACACCGTACAGAGTACTGCTATTAATAAACGACCACGTCGCGACCACCTGCCTTGCAGTGCGTATACGTCAGGAACCACTTGACAACGACAACCTGTCGGATCGTCACAGTATATTTCCCATTTTCAAAATAATAATAACAGAAATGAATTCTTCAAACAAATAGAGGCTATCGAAAGTCAAAAATGGAGAGAGCAACGCCCTGCCATCATGGCTGCTCATCAACCGGCGTGTGTCCTCGATCTTTTTGCCGTTAAAATTATGATAGATCATCGTGAAATGCGTTAAATTAATGCTAAACTTGAACTTTAATATATTAAATAGTATATTACTTACCTTTTAGAATAGAAGGTAACCAACAAAGTACTCGATCGCTGATCGGCAAAGAGACACCGCAAGAATACTATCGGCACGACGAAGCGAGACTCGAGAGCCGCGAGTTGCGAACACTGTGAGCACGATCGTGGCCGGTACCGTGTCATGTAGACTCGCCCAAAGGTGTGGTCGGTATACACGCTGTAAATGCTCTAAATTATTTGATATTTACCTCTATTTTTTCGTTTTATTTTTCAAATTTGCATAAATATAATTCATTGAATAATGAAAATTTGAAAAATTAAAAATTTAATGATCATATTTTTATTTTAAAATTGTATTATTTAATATTGTTATATGGCTACACCCCTATTTCCGGAATGGATTCGTCCAACTTCCCCCACTACTTGAATTCACAGCTCTTGCCATATATGGGCATAAAACGAAAGCGGCTCGCTGATTGGTCCGTTGGCCGGCTGCCGGCTAGATTCTCCAAATGCCGCTTCAAACTGTACGATACGGGGAGCATAATGCCTTCTGGAAGCGTATACTAGCGTAAGGGCTTTCCTGACTAACCGTCAGAGCTGTTTGTAGTAGTGAACATATCAATGTATGCGAAGATTATCACGTTCTTTGTATATGTGTGTACCGGCAGTAGGTATGAGTCAGAAAAAGTTTTGTTATATGTATACTTTGGAATGGTCAACATTTTCTTTTACTTAATGCAAATCGAAACATTTATCATTGAGATTTAATACTTTCTTACATTTGCAATCATTAATGGAAATCATATTTAAAATAAAGTTTATTAAAATATAAAATATCAAATATCTTTATCTATTTTTTGATAAAAGAAGATAATGTCGCATCGTTGATTTAATTAATAAAAAATATTTTTTATATTAATAGATATATTAATAATGGAATTGCTATATAATAAATGCAATTTATTCTTCTTGTATATTCTTCTTTTATATATTAAATATTTTGCAAAAATGATTTCATGAATTGAAATATCTATTCTTTTAATTTAGGAAGAAATTCCTTCCTTTTTTTCCTTAATCAAGTAGTATGATATATTCAAAGAAAGAGAAAGAAATTAAGAGAAAAGAAGAAAGATTGATATTTTATTCTTTGTAATGAAATTTAGTTATATATTTTATTTTGATAATATAATTGACTAGAAATTTATATTAACTTGCTTTCATAAAAGATTATTGAATAATTTTATAAAATCAAATTATTAACAATTATTAGTAATTCATATCAATAATCTACTTAACTTAATACTATTTTCCAATTTTAAAAATTGTACCAAAAGTGATATACAAAAAATACATTTAAGAAGTCAGTAAGTCAGATTTAACTATTTATGCATTTGTTATCTAGATTTTATTTTAGAATAGAGCAACTACTGTTTAAATTGCTCAAATTATTGCTCAAATTCAATTTTTTTTTAAAAAATCAGAAAATAAATTTAGATTAAATAACCAAATGAAGTCATTATATTCGTCCACTTATTTATTGCATGTTGTATATATCATCTCGACCGCCTTTTTCTTGAAACAGAAGCTAAAAATAGACTCAAGGGCGCAGATAAGGGTGCACTGGACTACTACGATGTCACGTAAGCCCTACGCTTCTATTTTCTATATAATACGTATCCATCAAACTAAAGATGTCATGGTATGTGTGAGTGCAGTGTCTGCTTCAAAATCGATAAGCGTATTCGTACAGTCTACAATAGTAAAACGTGTTTTATGAACGGAAACCACGTGGTAATGAAAATGTCAAAATATGCTATTTTTTCAAAATATTTTGCAATTAATTTGTTATAAATTAATAATTATAATATCACATGTCATGATTAAAATATACTATTATCAAATAATTGAAATTAAATTATAGAAAATATTGATAATATTTTCATATATTTTATCATTATACATTGTGCATTTTTTAAAATGGTTTAAAATTTTATACAAAATGTTTATTTATCTTATTTGTTTATAATAATTTTTTAATACATTTTTAATATCCAAAGTTTAAATTTATAGAATTTTTAAGATTTTAAGAAAATTAGTTTAAATTCAATAATTTCTAAAAAATACATGTAAAATGTATATTATCATATAATAATAATTATTTAAAGAATGAATTTGCACATTGCGAAAGATATGTTCAAAAAGAAATAGGACAGTTTTATAAATACACCTGTCACGCTTCTTTGTCGAAATAGTGCTTCGATGATATAATCATTGAATCATTTGTGCCTAATAAGAAATCATATTGTTTTTTTACGAGGACATGTCAAATGTTTTTTTTCTTCTTGAAATTTCATTTTTCTTCTTGAAATTCAATGATTATTATATTATTTTTATAATAATTTATTATTATTAACATAATTTTTAAATGTTATCATTATATATTTGGTATATGTCTGAAATTCTGTACATTCATACATCACTTACATACCAGATGAACGAGTAAGCTACTTCATCTAAGGTAAATCTAACCTAACCTCAAAATGATGTCAGCGCCCGGCCCACTGTCACTTGCATGCAGCATCTTCATACAAAATTTTTATACAAAATTTGATGTAAAATATTTATGCTTTTAATTTTTCGAGTATTAAATAAAACATAAGAACGAAAATATAAATCATAACATAAATATCTATTTATTTACGTGTTACATTTAACTGACGAACAAATGTGATCAAATGTAACGAGAGATTTATAAAATAATCGATATCCTTAAAAACATATTTAAACAAAATATACCAAAAAGATAAATATATGTATATATAATATTAATAAAATTATAATTAAAAATATTATATATTTTATAATATAAAAAAATGCTTAAAATAAAAGTTTATGTGCTAAATATAATTTGTGGCAATAAAAATATTTATAATTTACAAAATATATGAAACATTTTATAATATTATTTCCAAATATTAATATTAATTTTTGTTAATTCAATTAGTATCATACAATGAATTTCTATTTACTTTCTTCGTTATTGCGGTAATTGCTTTTGATAGGAAGAATTAAATCCAAATAAGGTGCAAGTTGCATTGTGGGCGGCCTGAAAACCCAATGGTCCGCAAAGCCTCGACCTTGCTTACCAAATAAGGTCCCGTTCAAGGTCTTCGAGGCCTTGCGTAAGGCTCTGGCCGTGCCATCGGCATAACGATTAACCGATTATGTCCATACTTTAGTCATCGGCCGTTTTCAGTGAAAGTGTTGCAGTTTCCATAGAAAGATTGGGCGTATTTTTTCTTTCGAATCTTTTATTCCGTATTAGATCCATGATCTCGTCCTGGAAAGTTCAGATTGGGCGTGTCTGTCCTACGCGGACACGTGCTGTAGGTAACGTCTGGCTCCAGTCGCGCAGTGCCACCGAAATCAATACGGAATGCGACGGTAAGTTCAACGCACCCACCCAGAAGAGTGCTTAAGGTTCTTTCTCATCGGACATGCATTCGGTCCAGACAGTGAAACTATCATCGAGAATCACCGTAACGAGGTCAAAGACCTTGTACGGCATATCTTTCGCGAATTGAAAATTCATCAAGTTAACAAAAAAGTCAGAGTTTGGGAAAATGTATTGAAAGAACTTGAAGTAGAAATTCTTTGTAAATAAGTATACTCATCGAAGAACATATTTTTACAGTTACGAATTTTTTCTTAGAAATACAGCGATTAAATTTAGTTTATTCATCATTATTGATAAAATTTAATAAGATAAGTTTATGTTTTTTTTATTTTTTTTTATATATCAGTTTACTGAATATAATTTTGAATTATAATATAAGTAATTGCGATATCTTATGAATGATTCGTAAAATAATGATATTTTGAAAACTAAATTATATTGCAATAAAAAGACTTATAATAATATAATAAAAAAATTATATATAATTATAAAATTCTTAATAAGATAATTTAATATTTTGTACTTTTATATATATATATATATACAATTTAAAAAAAAAATTTTATATAATTTTTATCTAAATCTTGATTATTTTTAGAGATAATATTACAAAAATACTGTGAAAGATTAAAATATAATTATTTTAATTTTTTTTGTTACACATATTTCATGGATACTTCTTTATTTTCCCTTGGTAAGAACAAAAGAGATCTCTTATATACTTCTCTTCTCTTCAAGGTACAACTTAGTGGCTGTTCATGCGTAATACTTGAATTGTCTTTAAATGGAAAATAATTTCTCAGTGAAAAATTTCATCTCGTTTCGCGGTTTTTTCAATTTCTCTTAAAGTAAAATATTTAAATTTTATATCTAATCTTTTTATTAGATTTTATTAAATTTTTATAAACATTTAATTCGTAATCAATCTCAGAGTGAGAAGTAATTAATTTGGCTGCAACTAATTTCTAGTCATAGTAACAGTTCTCATTGGCAATTGCCAAGCATGCCAGGAATCCGGTCAGAGACGCGCGATAATACGTGATCACTATATTTAGTGTTGACTTATGGCTCGTTAAATCGAGAAACAGTGACGTTGGACTGAGCAGCTGATGATAAAGAAAATGATAATATGTATGCAAAGATTGGAGAAATTGTTATTCGTTTATGAACGAACGATTCAAAACTTCGATCAAAAATTCATTCGATGATTCAAGATAGTGGCTTACTTTTGAGAAGGATTTCAACCGTTAGTCAGAGTACGTTGTTATTTATTCATCGCTTACTCATATAGTAATTGTATTATTCCAAGCATTTAGAATGACACGTGTAAAATTCATACGATTACATGCATCTATCTATTATTCAAAGATAGATATAATCATTTCTTTTTTAATATATGTTTTTTTTTTTCGAAATAAGTTCGAAAATCAAGTATTTTTTTTATAGTTTAGAAATTTAGAAGAAAAGTATTTACGAATGGAAATCGAAATAATAATTAATAAATATATATTTATATATATTTTCTTTAAATACTTAAAAGATAAATATCATATTTTTATAAAAATTGATAATAAAATTAATAATAAAAATAATAATATAATAATTTTTCTTTGATAACTTTAACAATATCGATAAGATAATCTTTAAGTAGTATAGAATAAAGATGCTTAGATTTTTACTTCATTGTTTTTCACAATATATATTTATATCTTACAATCTATTATATTTTACGCATGGAATTCCTTTATTCCTAATTAATTTCTAAATTAAAAGAAAAACATATGTATCAAAATTAATATTTTGAATTAAAAAATAATAATAATAACAAAAAGAAGAATATTGAATTCAGATTTAACAAAAAAATAAAAATTTAAATATTTTTATAATTTTTTGCGCGTATAATAGCCATGGAATTGGATTCGTCAATGCCGGTAGGAAATATTTTTCTTGTAATGAGTTGACGAATCGAAGGTAAAAATGACTATTCCATTCTAGCACGCAAGATCCGCGGTCTTCAGCTCTGACGGAATGACGTTGAGATTCTTGGGATTTGACCTTGCACACACGACTGACCTAGAACAGGTAGACAACCGGTAAAACGAATGTACTCACATATTGCCGGCTGCTACTTACGTTCTTGACTCCATTTTCTTCCACGAAGGAAGTAAATCCAAGGATTTGGAACATGGCCGTGGATCGTTAGGACTACCAAAAAGATGATTTTGTCCTTCCGTTTATTCAGATCGCCGCTCAACGATCCGCATTTGTGTAATTTTTGACACGAGTCGCGTATTTCATAAAATTTGATAATTATTTCGAAAAATATTATTTGAAAAATATATTTTAACAAATTTATTTATTTTTCTTATTTATCTTTCTTTTTTTTGTTTAAGTTTAACAGATGAATCGATAAAAGAAGAAAATTTAAGGAAGTTTAAAGAATAAGAAATTCGCGATTGATTTATCCAAACGATGATAGAAATCGTTCTAGGAAATTTTAACGTCTGTCGATGAACGATGAGTAAAGGAAAACTAATAAATTGTGTTATTACGAAATAATGAGCATGAAACACGAAAGCGTAATATGTTCATTAATCATTCAGGAAAGTTATATTTCTTGCACTAGTGATCTTAAATAGGTATACATCTATATATCGATAAGAATACTTATGAGTGATCATTATACATGGATTAAACAAATAAGATTATATTATTCTATAATGAACACGATACAAAGGAAAATTTTCCTTCTGATAATTATCGCATGAAACGTAACAATTTCTTATATCTTATATCTAAAATGTAACAATTATTTTATATCTTAGTATCATTATATTATTGATATTAGTATTAGTTTTATATGAACGATTATTTACTAACTACTATTTATCAATACTTAACTTCGAATATTTAACAATTCATCAGTAATCAGTAATAATCCAATAATGATAAGAAATATCTATATTTATTAATCTTTTCAGATACGACTTTATTAAAATCAGAAAAAGATAATTATTTTTTTTTTCAATTTTATTTGAAATAAAATTAATTTAATTAATTTTATTTATAAATATTAAGCGCATAGCATGTTAAAAATATTTTAAAATATCTGATATATGTATGATATATAAATATTATTGCAACAATATTATTTTTTTTAAAATTCATTTACTTCGAGCCATGCTAAATTTATTTTAGCCTTTCTTTGTTGCCATCGGTGTCAAGTTCTGCGGTGAAATATTGGTCGACTACTACTTTCAATTTGCTTTTGAGAAATATGTACGCTTGAGAAATATATTCGCTTGAGAAACAGCCATTTTAAAAACTTCGAAACTCCGTTTTTACTCGCACAACATCATCAATCATCAAATCTTTCATTCAAATTTTTATGCACTTATTTTATCAATCTACTTTCTATCAATTCTTTGAAATTCGTTCCATCATCGATCATCGATTTTTCAAAACTTTCAATCATCATTTGTTAGGTTGAAATTAAAACAAAAACCAATATTCCGCTTTCTGTTCTTACAATTGTACTCGGTCTGAGTGATTCTACGAAAAATTTAAATATCGAAGAAAACTTCTAATGGAAAGAAACTATCCTAAGTTCGTCATAGTTTTCACGTCTCTGTATAACTTTGTAATATTATATATGTGACACATATACATTCACGTTAGGCCAAGTGCACCGTTCTCGTTGCATATGAAAGTGGAACAGCGTACGTGTAACTACATATAGCTAGGATGGTATGTTGTCTATATGGTAAGACAACGTCTGGTGTCCTTGTTCAGAGAAGCAAGGTCTTACCTTATCTGTGCAACTTTGGAGCTTGTTAGCCGTCTATGTATGTAGCTCAACCGGTCTCCACCGCTCTTCATTTATACCATTCACGGAAATGTTAAGCGCTTTAATGACCTACAATTTCATGCGTTAAAACTTGAATCGTGTGTATTATCGAAAATTATTTGCGATTTAAAGTATTTGATATGATATCGTAAAAAAAATAATTAAACATTGAATCATTTTATATCGAGGGACAGAAAATGAATAATGAATAATTTGTTATTTTACAGATTTATCGGAAAAATAAAGAAAAATTTACCGTTCATAAAGAGTGAATCATTTATTTATAAATATTTATATTTAAGGCAATCTCGAATTACATTTTTACATTTTAATTCTAATGAAGTAGTTAAAGATATAATAGTTGAGATTTATTATTAAATCTTTTTAATGACATCGTTCTCATAATCATCATCAATATTTGTGTCATGTACAGGAAATTGAAATTAATCGGAATATCCAGAAGCATATACAATTGATTACAATTAGCTCACCCTATACATGTGAGAGTTTTCTATCAGTGTAGTCATGCGTAGATAATATGTAGGTCGCCTCTTCCACGTTCCTCTTAAACACGTCTTCTTTGGCAGTGCAAACTACTTTCGAATTTTCAGGCATTTTTTTTTTTTTTTTTTTTGCATATTTCAACGATATAGGAATGCGGATATCGACGAATGCGGAATGATATCGTTACACGACTATTATTCTATATTTCAATTTTAAATTATATTTTATATATATATTATATATATTTATATCAATTTTAAATTTATCGAGAAAACTTGTATAAAATTTTATACTTTGAATTTTTAAAAGAATACATTAAATAAATTTTTAAAAGAATTATTGATTAAATATATTATATTGCATACATCAAATTGGAAGAACACGAAGCTTTGGTCATTGTAAAGTAATATATTCTTCATTGGACCCTTCTCATAAACTGTAAATAAGAATTCAAGAGGCATTCGTAGTTATAAATAGCCATTTCCGCTTCGTCAGGTAAGCAGGATCGATTTACTGTTCAGCTTCGTCGAAGGACGAACAGGTACTTCGAGGACCTTCTTACCTTTCATGCATTCGAACAGAAAATTCAAATTTAACTCCTTTATATTCTTCAAAATATAATTCAATTAATTTGTTAATTTTTTTTTTTACAATTTCATCAAACTAATTAGTAACATGTCCCATCTAATTTAAATATTTATTCTCATTTTTTATTGAAAGTATAAACAAAATAAATCTAAATACATATAATGAGAAAAAAAAATATATTAATGATATATTTTATAAAATAAGTTTTTAATTATTTCAAAATTTATTAAAATAATATAATGATATTTAAAGAATAAAAAAAGATAAATATTTCAAATATTTTCATGTGTTAATCATCGATTTCAATTTTATAAATAATGACACACACCTTGTTCTCTTTCCCATTCATTCCAGATAGTCTCGTAATCGGTGAACGATTGTCGTCACAGCAAAAAATCGGGTTGAATGAAACTGGAACAGAATGTATGTTCGTTAAGTCGACAGGCAAAAACTACCGGATGAATGGCTGGATATTGTACAAGGCATCCTTCTCAAGTGGGACGAGGGACTCGCAGACGAAGAAGAAAGAGAATAGGATCGTATCTGGAAACTTCAAAACCCTTCATCTATGAAAAGTTGTAGTTGCATTTCCGGTGATAACTCATATTCTCTTCCAATTAAATTACATATTTAACCTAACTTAACTTACATATCATTTAAAATTAGAAGAAAAACTGGAAGGATACATGATGCTTCACGTATTTCAATATTTGACACAATCACTGAATATCGAATAATATCTTTCATGATCTTTTTTAATTTTGCAAATGTATTTAACACGAATATTCGATTGTATGAAAGTGGAACGAAAACGTGTGCTTTCTAAGAACGAGTAGTTTTAAGAAGTCGAAATCAACAGCCGCATTTCGCATTAAAGGAGGTGAAATAAAGCGATTACAATTTTGGCGACCATCCAACAGGGTTCTCATTGAAGGGTTTTTCTCAAAGCGGACATGACTAATATATCTTGTAATTACACGCATGTGTATACATTTCAAGACATTTACGAGAATACAAATTGCCTGTTAACGCTAATGCTCGTAATAAAACAAAGGAAATAAGATATTGATCTTACATGCTAATAAATATATCGTTTTAAATTTAAACGAATATTGAGCAACCTTAAATGCTTGTTTCTTATATGATTATATATATATAATCGTACGTAATAGAACAGTTTAATATAAAGATTTAAATATATAAAAATAACTGAGATATATTCTTTTTAAATATTAATAGATATTTAAATAGTTAAGTATGTAAATGTTAAAATGAATTGAAATTGTCCAAAGGAAAGAAAAAAAAAAAATTAATATTCATATTCTGAAAAATGTTATCTTGTATGGAACATTCAAAAAAAGTAAAAAACTCAGAAGTTTCAATTTTATGTTGTGAAACATAAATTATCTTGTAAAATTTTAATTTTTTATGGTTTTTACATATTTTTACAATTATACAAATAATTAACGTGAGAAATGGAAGCAATAGAAAGTTCGTGTCTGTAGCAATGATAGAAATCAAATAAGTACTTGCGTATTCCAAATATAGAACGCGTTACGAGAATAGAAATTAAACTCAACACGTGGTCTCTTGTAGTACGATGAGCCGGTGGTTCACCTCGTCTGTTATGTTTTTAAAAGATCATCCAGAATGTAATAAAGAATCAAACAATTTTCGAATTTTTTACATAGAAAATTCGTATTACATAATTTTATTAATATTTATCTTATAGACTAATTGATTGGTCAGATATATGATTAATTCGCGAAAAAATCATTTATCAATTGGTAAAATAATTTATATCGATGAGTAATGAATAATTATGTAAAAATGATAATTTATGAAATACGTTGCGAGAATAAAAACAGAGTTCAATATACGATCTATAATACAGTCTTTGTCGATAACTCGCCCCACATATTGAACACGGCAGATGCTGGGGTCGATATACTTACGGTATAGGTTATACATATTCCGTATATATGATGTACATACTCTGATTCATTCGCCGTGACGAAAGATAGAACTGCATAATCATCGCGCAGCATAGAATAATTATTAATATCTTTCGTGCAAGAATAATATTGTATATAATATTGAATTGTTATTTTGCACGTGTATAGTGTTTGCAAGAAATATTTGAGCGAATTTTCATTTTTTAATGAATAGTGTTCTTATCATTTATTATTTCTTTTTCATTTTCGTGATTTTAATACGTAATCAAAAAAGGGATCTAAAAAGGAATAAAATTTATAATTATTATTTGATTTCTAATAATATTCTAATAATTTATAATTACAAATTTACTTAAAACTTGTACTGCTAACTATATTTGCTATTGCTTTGAATACTATATATATTTTAAAGTTGAATTAAATTAAAAAGTTATTAATTATTGGTGATTAAATTAAAAAGAAATAACGATCGATGTGCAAAAAATAGCAGGGTAAAAGTATCAAGGTAAAAGTATTCTACATTATATGTTAAAAAGCAAGAAAATAATGTGAAAATATATGAATATAGCAATGGTTTTAATATATATCTAATATGGAAAATAATAGTTAATGAAATGTAATTAGATCATAATTAATTCCATAATTGTATTATATTTTTCATTTATATACATTTTAATTTAATCGTATTTATGTAAATTTAATTTTATTTAAAAAATGAAAAAAAAATTAAATAAATTTATCAACGAATAATTTATAATTTTTAAGATTTATTTATTAATATTTATTAATTCCCTTTTTCTTATTTTTATTCGTATTAACAAAAAGATTATCAATAATATAATCAAAAATTTTTTGCAAATAAAATATTGATATATTATAAAATCGTGAGCAGAACCAAATTTATCTTAATAGGTTTCGCATGTGTAAGTCCGGATGTAACTGCACACGATCGTATATTTATGTACCGCTCCATATTTTTTCAAGTTCAAGTTCATTTAGAGGTCAAAAGAATCCTTAGAAGAGAAAATAGAAGAAATCGCCTGGGAATTTACTTACTTTAATCTCTCTGGATTCATGGTGTGGGAAGGGCGGATATGCGTATCATAATTAATCGCTTGCAATTTATATAATGGCAACGCATTCAAACAGATTCGTTTCTCACAGCTCTTAAGCTTAAACGTAGCATCCAAAAATAATATTTATTAATAATATTTACAACGTAAAATTCAAAATAATTTTTAACTATTGTAAATTGATTTTTAACATCATAAAAGAAAAGAAATATTTTATATTGTTATAAATAACGAATGTACCCGTTGTGCAATCTAGTGGAATCACCTGGCAAAATTGACATAGCTTTAAAAATTTTGTGCTCGTTAATTGCATACCATAGCAACAGCATTGACATAAAAAAAATCTTACTTAATGATCTTGTAAAATTTCTAAATCCAATTTATTCGTTATATACACGTGGTATGTATATAATATATATTATATATTAACGATAACATATTATTTCTATAATTTCTATATATTTCATCTGTAATTGAAATCATCGATATTTATATAACTATTTGATGTTATCATATTTATCATTTTCGCATTTTTACAATTGTTATCGTTATTTTCATTTTTGATCTTACTTCAAGAATTGGAAATATAAGAATTAATAAATATAATAGGATAATAAATTACTAAATGTATATTTTACAATAAATCAAATATTCTATAAATTGTAAAAATAAAAAATAAAAAATAATTATATTACATAAAATATAATTAAAATTGTTACAATAATAATATAGGATAAATAAATGTAATATTTTCAACTAATCAATCTATAGCTATCATTTAATTTATATTTTTCTACCGGAAATGCTCAAATATTCAACCCATGATATGTTTCATCATGTATAACCTCAATTGTAATTCCGGATGTACAGTCAGTTTAATACAAATTTAACATTGCACTTTTGTTTTATAGCTATTATCCTGGCATGAGTTTTCTCCCTTTGTGAAATATGCGTATATATCTCCGGCATTCGGATTATCGGGTACATTGCACTTCTGCACGGAATGGGACCCCGTGTATTGCTTGGAGCTACGTCGAGGGAGCACGGAAACGAGTCTTGAGGGACAGTGTTCAGGAGCGTATCCTAAAATCGAAGTTCTTCTAGCCAACATCATTTACATATATTAAAAAAAATCGTTTCAACCTCTGAAATAGAATAACATTTATACATTATAACACATTATAACACAAGATAAAATATTTGATGTTATTTTGTATATGTATAAATATTACAGTATAAATAATCTCAGTAAAGTTTCTAAAAGAAAATATTGGAATTGAATTCATCAATCTAATTTTATATTAAAGAATTTTCCATATTATATTAAAGAATTTTTTTTGTTAACATTTATCTAAAATTTTTATCGACTATTCTTATTACATTTACTTTTTTTCAAAATTATAGTTCAATATACTTTCAATAAATCGATTTTCTTTTAAGAAATTTATATAAAATAAAATACTTTAAAATAAAATAAAATTTAACATTTCATTAGTTTGAAATTGATTATAAAATATTTGTATCCATTAATTTTCAGTTATTTGCTTTAATTTCACGCGATATTTCGAAAATTTACAATGTATAAATGATAAATACAGCACTGACTTGAAGGAGGACCACGAAGAAAACCTGCTTTCATCACGACACCTGTCGACCCGTTATATATATATATATATATATATATATA